>NW_025535805.1:7500-80280 GCF_020615455.1 Coregonus clupeaformis | reverse complement strand
ACCATTAAAACATGGATAGCTGAGAACTCTTTCTAAAAGGGTAAAGGTCTAATCAAATAGCAAACAGTTGTTTGAAAGACACACTACACACGCTCACACACACACAACCTAAGGAACCAATGGCTCTTGTGTGTAGAGAGAGAGAGAGAGAGAGAGAGAGGAGAGAGAGAGAGAGAGAGAGAGAGAGAGAGAGAGAGAGAGAGAGAGAGAGAGAGAGAGAGAGAGAGAGAGAGAGAGAGAGAGGAAGAGAGAGAGAGAAAAAGAGAGAGAGAGAGAGAGAGAGAGAGAGAGAGAGAGAGAGAGAGATAGGGGAGGGACGGAGAAGAGAGAGAGAGAGAGAGAGAGTGAGAGGAGGGGGGGAGAAGGAGAAGGAGAGTGAGAGAGAGAGGCGAGAGAGAGAGAGGAAGAGAGAGAGAGAAAGAGAGAGAGAGAGAGCCTGTAATTCATTGAAGGTAAATAACATTTTCTTTCAAACCTTTATGTTCTCTCTAAAATGTTACTAAGTAGAAATGTAAAGCATACATATACAAATTGGTTGTAGTCTACCATACAATATTGAATATTAAACTAGTGATACTAATGTTTACTACTAAACCTTGTATGGGATCATAAACTGTATTATTACAATAATACTGCACCTTTTTACTAAACACATGTTTAAAATGTAGGAATTATTATAATAATCATAATTCTTTTCCTCCCTTTTCAGGGCCTTAATCTGACACTCCCCATCGTCCCAAATCCCTGGTCTTCAAGCTGTGAGGGACTCCAGATGCTGCCTCTTCCACTCAGGCTCCAGTTTTTGGCCTTCTGTTGCCTCGTGTATGTTTCCTTTTCGATGATAGATCAACCTCTTATTGATACTTCCAAGTTTTGTCTGAGACAGAAGGACCATTCATAAATGTTCACGATGGTGGAAAACTGTTGTACTTGTTTCCCACTAAGTATCAAGCCCTTAAACCAATCTCGCCACTTGAAGCAAAGACAGGCACAAATAGTTGACTTGCAAGCGTTGAAATACATACAAATTAATAGATTTGGTGGGCATTTGAGCTATTGAATTCAGAACAACCTAAAATTGACACTTTGGAGTCTGGACTCTACGCTACTGAAGAGATTCGAGACTTTCAAATCATCTGGCCCACAGACTTCAATGCGTACCCAGGCAGGGATGTTCTGCCCAGGCCTTTAGGATCTGGACATAGAGCAAGTCTTATCTTAAGCTATTCCTCATGAAACGGTGGAGAAAACCTGGTTTTTTTGGCTGAAAAAATATTGTTGAGACAGCCGTGTGAAAATCTTCACTGTTGAATCGTCCGGTTGGCCTTACTCATATCAATCCTACCATTAAAAACAATCAGTGCATCACAAAGAATGGCATCGATGGTTTTGTCCTGTGGCCCAGATACGAAGGACACAACACCTAGGAATTAGTCTTAGGAGACGGTTTTTCTGAGTTCTTCGTGGTTCATCTCTGAGGTTTCTTGTCGCTCAGAGTGTCTTACAGGACAAGTTCCAACACTTTACTTTTACTTCAGCAGACTTCACCCGGCACTTACTTGTTCTACAAGGGGGTCATGTATGCCTACTCACATAGCACTTGGGGACCCATGTGTACATACAGTCCCTTTGTGTAAAGGGGACCCCAGATGAGCAAACTGTTGACCATTAAAATATGGAGGCTGAGAACCTCTTCAAAGGGTAAAGGTCTAACCGGCTAAAAACAGCTAGTTTGAAAGACACACCACACGCCACACACAGACAACCCAAGGAAACCAATGTCTTGTGTAGAGAGAGAGAGAGAGAGAAAGAGAGAGAGAGAGAGAGAGAGAGAGAGAGAGAGAGAGAGAGAGAGAGAGTAAGAGAGAGAGAGAGAAAGAGAGAGAGAGAGAGAGAGAGAGAGAGAGAGAGAGAGAGAGAGAGAGAGAGAGAGAGAGAGAGAGAGAGAGAGAGAGATAGGGAGGGACGGAGAAAGAGAGAGAGAGAGAGAGAGAGAGAGAGAGAGAGAGGGGAGGGGGAGGGAGGTATGAGAGTGAGAGAGAGAGAGAGAGAGAGAGAGATAGGTGAGGGACGGAGAAAGAGAGAGAGAGAGAGAGAGAAGAGAGAGAGGAAAGAGAGAAAGAGAGAGAGAGAGGAGCTGTAATTCATTGAAGGTATAATAGTTATTTTCAACCTTTTATGTTCTTCTAAAATGTTACTACAGAAATGTAAGCATACATATACAAAATTATTGTAAAGCTCACTATACAATATTGAATATTAAACTATGACACTAATGTTTACTACTAAACTTGTAAGGATCATAAACTGTAATATTACACAATACTGCAATCGTACTAAATAATATGCATGTTTAAATGTAGAATTATTTATAATAACTTATAATTTTCTCCTCAGCCTTTGTAACCCGACACCTCATCAGTCTCCAAACCCTGCCTTCAAGTCAGTGAGGGACTCAGACGTTGCCTCTTCCACCAGGCCTCTCGGCCTTCTGCTGCCTCATGCTTTTCAAAAAGGATAGATCAACCTTTCCTTGGCCGATAATAAGTTTTGGCCTGAGTGACAAAAGGGACCGCCTTCGTAAATGTTCGTTTATGGTTGGGTTACGCCTGTTTACTGATCGGTCAGACTACAGCATGCTAAGGCTATTTGGAACGACAACAAGCCGTAAAAAAACAAACTAAACGAAACATGAAGTCCAAGGTAATACACAAACAACATACCTCACACGGAACAAGATCCCACAACCTAATTAGTGCTCAATAGGCTGTTCTTAGTGCATGGATCCCCAACTCAGGGAGACAACGAGCGACAGCGTCTCTGATTGGGAAATCCACTCACAACATAGGATCTAGACATACTAGATCTAAACATAGAAAATGCAACATAGAAAATCACAACAGGACATACACACCTGACTCAACATATAAGGTCTCTGAGTCAGGGTGTACAATGGTGGGAAAACTGTTGCACTTGTTTCATCATATCACACCTTAAAGAGATCTTCGTGATGACTTCTTGAAATCATCTGGCCCGCAGACTCTCTTCCAATGCACTGAGGCAGGAATGTTCCATTCAGGGCATTTTAGATCTGGTATAGAGCAAGTCTTATCTAAAACCATTCCTCATGCGAAACGCAGGAGAAAAACTCCTGCTTTTGGGAAAATCTCCACTGTTGAATCGGCCTCGCTGGGCCCACCTATCAACCACGTATTAAAAATAACTAGTGTATCAGCAAAGAATGGTACCGATGGTCGGTCTCAGGCCGACATGAAGGACACAACACACCTACAATTGGTCTAGGGACGTGTTTTCTGGAGTTTTCTGTGGTTGATCTCTTGAGGTTTCGTCGCCCGTAGTGTTCAGGACAAGTCTAACACTTACTTATACTTCATACACTACCCGGAAATTACTTTTTCATTCTACAAGGGGTCATAAGCTCACAACACAGCAGCTCCATAAGTCTACTATAAAAATTCCCAACTGCTCTTACATTTTAACAAACAGTTCAAACTCTTAAGTTCAACTAGGTCAGTACACGTACACATCAATCACCAGGCCATTACATTTTCATTTCAAACATGTTGTAGAGGGAGTTCTTGCACAGTGCTGATATTATCTTATTCTTTAAACAAACTTTAAACTTTAAACTAGAAAGATACTGGCTTGAGTATATGTCAAATATCTTTAGTTACAAATTGTGGGCAGAAGTTAATACAGAGTCAACAGGATTTGTATAGTCTTCATAAGTTCTGCAAATTGTCCAAAACAATCTCTGCTTTTCATCCAAGCACGCCTCCCTGGCAGATCAGGAGCCACCATGTTTTCTTGGGGGCTGTGTAAAAGCAATGAGAAATTGAAACAATCCAGGCCTTCCTGTCTTCCAGTTGATCTCATCCTGGCGTCCTTTGACTACACGCCCAGACCAGCTGCAGGGAGCTGAAGGTTCCACATCCTTACCAAAAGTACAGCATTGGGTGGGTTCAGAAATGTTTCTACTATTGTTAATCATATTCATTGTTAACTATTAATATTAAAGAATGTGTAAATATGTGCTCTTTCTTCCCCCCAAGGCATAATAGATCATATATTCTCATCAATGTGTTTACTTAAAGAAACAGCTGCACTATCAAGTTACATAAGCAATACCCTAAATAGTGAAGAGAACATCCGACAGTAGATGTCTTTAAAAGGTCACAA
Organism: Coregonus clupeaformis; assembly: GCF_020615455.1. NCBI lineage: Eukaryota > Metazoa > Chordata > Actinopteri > Salmoniformes > Salmonidae > Coregonus > Coregonus clupeaformis. The sequence goes on along the minus strand of NW_025535805.1, from coordinate 76,080 downwards.
ACACAGACACAGGAAAACTCACCAATCACTTTTGACAGCAAACCGGCTCATCCATATTCTTTCTCACAGGAGTCTGCAGGGAACACACAAATGAAGATTTCAAACATTGCATGTGTATTCCTCCCCAACTGCTCCAGTTCACCTGTGATAAACAAACCAGACTGCAGTTTCTCAATGCTAAGAATTGATCAAATCCTAAATTACTTGATATCTTCAGAAATACACTACTCCCCCTTACATAATTCCATAGTATAGGTCTATAGGAGGTCCATTGGCCATAACCATTTCATATATTGAAGCATGGTTTCAATATCCCTATTTGATAACAACAGATTACAACATGAAAGCTCAGTGTTGATTTTGAATGTAAATATTAACAGTCCATGTGGTTGTGTGTAAATATGTTGGCTTGGCTGATAAAAAAGGGTAGATTGAATTTCTGGCAGTTGTGGCTCCTAGTCTACAGCCACCACAGACTAATAGCTACCCATCCCACTGCTGCTCTCACCCCCACCCCCACCCTAATCCCCCCAAGACGTGCTGGACTCGTGTTCTGTTCACAAAGTGCAGCACAGCACAGTACAGCACACCTTATTAGTCCACACAGGGAACAAAGTGAATTTTGTCTTTCTGAAAGGGTTGGTCACAGATCTGCCAGTTCAGATCCAATCCCACGCCTTGCTTGTCTGCCTAGTACTCAAAACCAGTGACCTTTCACACGGACTAATTTCTAACTTCCACCTCCTAACACTTCTAGCATGGCTTCCTAGGCAGTTCCTTTTACACCATCCCATGAGTGTGTAGCTCATGAGTCTGTCTTCATGATCTGCAATGAGGTAGTCCTGCCTTCACTTTCAAAATCAGCAATACCTCAGGTCAAGAAGGCATTACCTCTTGGCCCAATGGTCAAGACACTGGTTTTTCCCATGGGACACATGGGTACAGATCCCGCCCCATGAACAGACACTTCCCAAGGCAACATTCCACTGCTTCCACCAATGTGGTGCTTGCAACAGCAACGGTAAATGCCCTTTTCTGCCCCAAACCTGGGCCCCCTAGTTTGGCAGGGCAAACAAACATATTGTAGTGAATTCAGGGGGTAGCCTTCAAACAGGTTTTGAACCATCCATTTCAACTGTCAAGCCAACACCTTAAGTTGTTAGGTTCTAAATGAACCTAGTGAAACCTAGGACGTTAAGCAAAGCTCAACCAAGTTTATTCACCCATTGACTGCACACGGCCCATTAATCATAATTCACAACTGGCATTTAACCTTTCTCCTATGCTGAGCTCTCCTTCAACATCTGAACAGCCAATACACTCTGTTGTCCAGAAGATGATTGATATATGTTTCCTCCTCACTTCATCTAACCTGACCTCTGCCCAAATCTGCTCACCCTCCCAACTCACGGCCATGTTGACTTTTGTACCAGACTGTGTCTCTCTCTTCTCCTCCAAATAGGATCCCTGATGACTAATAACATATCCTGACAGAAATGGAAACGTTATACACCTCTCTCTCTCCCCAGCGAGCATGAAATAAGGATATTTCATGTTTAAAAGGTCAGAACTAACAAGCACTACGCCAAGAGGTCCGAACCTCCTGATGATGTGGCTAGGTGTTGATTAAGGTCGCTACATTACTTCCCCTCCTGTGGTGCCATGCCCCGCACTTTATAGCAAGTCTCTCAATGGTGGTACGCCTTTTGATGGCATCACAGGCACTATCCCACTTCTGACAAATTTAACAATTAATTAAGGGGTAGCTCCAACCGACCAACGTCCAGTGACAATCAGTCAACACTCACCTGCACAAACAAAGAGATCAGAAGGTGGTAATTGGTAGGGTGTCAGTTCAGTTTTACAGTATATACGTATATAGGCAATGTGTGATCTGGGAGCTACACTACCACTAGTGCTCCTGACACAGCCGAACACAATCTTTACCTTCAACCTTAAAAACTGACCTCCAAAGTCAGATACATTTAGACAAACCACCATGAGCAGCAAGTGTAGGGTTATTGGAGGAAGTGGGGATGGGCAGGACCACCAGTATCAACTATATGTCTATGAATGTACTACTATTAATGCAGTACTAAACGGATGGATGCTCTTCATCAACACTATCCACTTGTGAAACTAGATATCGCAATCAATCAACAAGACGAGCGAAATGATAAATGAAGACATTAGAACTGCTAAAGGTCAGATATTATATTCTGACACCAATTTCTATCATAGATGTTGTACATGATCTGTCAATCCTGAGAGCAGGCCCCTCCTCCATCTCCTCTGCTGGGCAAAGTTTCCTTTAGATATGACCAGATCAGCTTCCCTCCCCAAAATCCTAACAAGACTACATAGGACCCAAACCTTGATCCATGTCAGTGTCTATTTGAACTGTCCTCTCACAACTCTACATGGGGATGCGGCTTCCTCCATCTCACCAAGTTAACAAAGAAACGTTGTGTATTTCAGCTGTAAGTATTTTGAAGACGCATTTATACTATCAAATTGAATTGACCTAGCTTCATTATTATTCAATAATCAAATAAATGTAGCCGTAGAGTAGCAGTGGTGTTTCTAGAACATTCCTAGTGTGGAGGGGCCAGGCTGGGGCCAGCTGTACTGTTAGAGGGGCCAATTACATCACACATTATTGCTGGGCCATGTCGTTTTCTTCTACTGTACTGGGTAGACATCAATAGACAAATGACCATGTTTATAATCATTCAACTACTTTATTATTTGCATTAAAAAAATTACATTTAGCCATATTCACTACCAGTTACATCAACTGTATTCTACTGCTTTGTGGTTTTTTGCAAAAAATATCCGTAAACCACTTGGATTCAAGGCTCTTTGGCCTCCTTTGACTCAATACTTAATACACCTAAATTGCTTAATCTTTCATCTGACATTGTGGGATCGTAAGATACGTTTCACCCAGCTTTAGTGCAGAAAACTCTGCTCACAAGAAGCTGTACTTCAACAGGGATTGAATGTTATTTTTGGGCACAGTTTAAAAAGAGCTGAAAGAAACGCTCTATAACATTAATTGAATAATGCTATCTCTAATACACTGATGGTCTCATGCACTCTGATTTTCCTACAAATTCTTCTGAACTTATGTAGTTCATGCCCTAAGTCCAATATTTGATTCATACATTCTAGCAAATGGAACAGGGACGAGGAAATGTGATCTTTTTGGGGCTTTAGGGGAGTTTGGATATTCATTATGTCCCCAGTTTCTGCTAGAGAACCGTCTGTTGAGCTTCTTTGGTATTGAGCATCTGATCTAAGTGACAGGGTAGAAAAATAATGGGACAACTGTCTTTAATCTATTTCTGAATCTTGACCTCTGACCTACTGTACTGAGTAGCCAGTCTCCATTAAATTGAGAGCTAGTTTTTGGTGGTTTTAAGGGCTGCATTGCAGTATCACATTGCTCAGCTGTGTTCAACACTTCATCTACAAGTCATCGAAACACTGTCCTAGTCATTCAAAGTTTGAAACTAAGGCTTCACCCAACCAACAGCCTTTGACAGGTCGTATGATGAAGACTGTGGCATCTCTGATAGAAATGTTGCTTCCAAAACGTTGGGTGGAGTGGAACAAGGAACACAATGAATTGTAAATCTATCTTGGCAAGGAAATTTCTGCTCTCAACAGATCTGTCACTGTTGTTCTTGGACTATGTCTTGCAGGACTTTACTAACGGCAGGCAACTATCCTTTACTGTTAACTCATAAAGTCATATATGGCTGCTCCTACTTTCTGTATCTTTCCGAGTTGGTCTCACTACATACCAATAATGCATTTACGGTCACAAGACGCATGCCTCCTAATTGTCCCAGAATTTCTAAGCAAACAGCGGGAGGCAGGGCTTTCTCATAGATCTCCATTTTATGGAACAGTCTGCCTACCCACGTGAGACGGACTCGGTCTCAACTCTTTTAAGTCTTTACTAGTACCCTATCTCTTCAGTAGGTCATACATTGAGAGTGTGGGGTCTGGGCCCAGGAGTGGAAGGTGAACGGAAAGGCTGGAGCAACAATGGCCCGCTGTCTCTGCCAGGCCGGCCCTCTCCACTGGGGTTCTCTGCCCTAACTCCTGCTTTGCAGGGGCTGAGTCATCATTTGTTGGTGCTTCTATGCTGCCCTGGGAGGGTGCGCCACTTGGAGTGGGGTTGAGTTACTGACGTGATCTTCCTGTTCGGGCTGGCGCCCCTTGGTTTGTGCTGTAGGAGACCTCTGTGGGCTATACTGCCTTGTCTCAGGACGCAGGTTGGTGTCAGATATCCTCTAGTGGTGCGGGGGCCAGCTAAGTGGAGGGGTTACACTTCCTGTTTGGCCCTATCCGGGGCCGATGGGGCCACAGTGTCTCCGACCGCTCCAGTCCTGGCCTCCAGTATTTATGCTGTAGTTTATGGTCGGGGGTCAGTTATAATATACCTTATACTTCTCCTGCCCATCCAGTCCTGTGTGGAATTCTATGGCTGCTCCACCTCCTCCCTCTCCCTGCCTCTCTTTTCCTTTCCTGAGAACCTGAGCCCCAGGGACCATAACAGACTACCGGGCGCATGATGACACTCCGCTGTCCCCAGTCCGCTCTGGCCTGCTGCTATTCCAGTTTCAATTGTCTCTGCTCATAGGCCATGTAAAACCCTACCTGTCCTAGACCTGCTGTTTTAAAACTCTAAATGATCGGACATGAAAAGCCAACTGAGAGAGAAAGACCTGAGCCCTAGACCATATCGCCGGGACTACCTGCTCGTGGTGACTTTTGCCGTCCCCAGTCCGCCTGGCCTTGCTGCTATTCCAGTTTAAATAGTTCTGGCCCAATGTTGCAGGGAACCCTACCTGTCCCAGACCTGCTGTTTTAAAATCCTCTAATGATCGGCTATGAAAAGCCAACTGAGATTTATTCCTGATTATTATTTGACCATGCTTGTCACTTAGAACATTTTCTTTTGAAACATCTTGGCATGGTTCTGTTATAATTTCCACCCGGCACAGCCAGAAGAGGAATTTGCCACCCTCATAGCCTGGTTCTCTCAGGTTTCTTCCTTGGTTTTCGTAGGAGTTTTTCCAGCCACCGTGCTTCTACACCTTTACTACTAGTCATTTGGGGTTTTTAGCCTGGGTTTCTGTAAAGGCACTCTGAGATATTAGCTGATGTAAGAAGGCCTATATAAAATAAAATTGATTGATTATTTGATTGATCCATAAAGCATGTAGGAGCCATACTACGACATGCCTAGGCGAGTGTCAGGCTTTAGTCTCTGAAGCCCCCTAGGTAAGCACTCTGCGTACATCTCTCTTTGTACGCTAAGCTATTTATGGGTGATGTGCAAATGTATGACCTGGGAGATGTGAAGACATACAGTCTTTCTAGTAAGGAGAAGAACTGTCCTACCTCGGGGACAGCTTTGACTGCATCCACAAAACTAAGTTTAGACAGTGTGCACTTGCAGTGGGAGGTAAAAGGCTTTGCTTGTTCTTTAATGCGCTGCCTGGACGCCTGAATGCTTCAAGCCACTATAACTGAAGCAACCGGCTACAATGCTTGGCCTCACTAGGTTGGTTTTATATTCAAGACCATGACTTTCTAATATGTGGATGATTTAGTCATGTAAGCCCTTGCTGCCCCAGTGGATCAGCCGACCCAAAGTGGAGACAGCTCTCATGGACAGCTCCACCGGGAAATAGCACCTGAGTACCGGAGATATCTTGATCCTTTTGTTTAAACTATCTTTGTTTTCCGTCTGCTCATTATGCTACAAGACCTCACTGTTTCCCACTTCTTCTATCATTTCTTAAGTTGGAAATCCATGTCTGCACAAACAACCCAGAAGCTCATTCTGAATCCCTTTGTTTGTGTATTTTGTATTATGAATGGAAGTCAACCTTTTTTTTTCCTACAGTTGTGCCTCATGCTTTAGCTATTGCTTTGCGAGATTGCCAGTAGAAGTTCCCTTTTATTATCAGACTCTGCAGACTCACACTGGTGTTTTTGGTGCAATGTTTTGTGTGGCTGTAAGTGCAGTAGTACTTCCTAATTGTTTTAATATAGTCCCCATTTTCTGAACCAGTTTGTTGTGTCTCCTTGTTTAAACCCCCATTTTAATCCAATCCAGTTCTGAGACAGGCGCAACAAAACACAAGAGTCTGATTTGTTTGAATATTGAGGCCAGGCTGATGTGGTACCAGCCGCCTGAAGCCTCCCTCCTCCCCCCCATTTCAGGAGTTCTTCCATGTTTCATCACTGGCTGCACCGGTGGCCTCCGGTTGGAAACACCGTTCAGTCAATGGTCTTCCCGCACTTTCTTTGCTCTCCGACACTGAACCTTGGCTTGTTGGACTTTCTCTGCCTTGTCTTTTTTGAAGAAACATGAAGTCCTTTTTCTTTCTCATGCTGGTGACAACCATCGAGCAAGGCAATGGGACCAAGCTTATTCATTCATTACTGAAAATAACTGAACCGCTCAGTAGCCATAGCTTCTCATGTCTAACCTTTTAACGTTATAAACCGCGCTACTGAGGAGGTTTAAAAAGCACCCAGCAACATGCGTTTTTGATCAAATATTATACCCTTTTTTTCATATTGCCATACATTTCCTCGATGCCTGACTGTTAGAATTAGGCTACAAAATTATACCAAAACAACAAACGAATACAAGCCCAGGATTCAAACCCAATTCCTTCTATTAATCTACACAGAAAATAAACAAAACGGACAGGTTAACATTAGCTGATCTAACGCTCCACTTTGTAATGCATTTCCACAGCAACATGTTACAAAAAATACAACATATATCCAACATTTTGCTCACCTCTCTTTATCAATCAATCAATCAATCAATCAATTTTATTTTATATAGCCTCACGACATCAGCCGATATCTCGAATGCTGTAAGCAGAAAACTCCAGCCTAAACCCCCCAACAGCTAGCAATGCAGGTGTAGGAAGCACGGGTGGCTAGAAAAAAACTCCTAGAAAGGCCAAAACCTAGGAAGAAACTTCAGAGAGGAACCAGGCGTGAGGGGTGGCCAGTCCTCTCTGCTGGTGGCCGGTGAGATTATAACAGAAACCATGCCAAGATGTTCAAAAATGTCTCATAGTGACAAGCATGGTCAAATAATAATCAGAATAAATCTAAAGTTGGCTTTTCACAGCCGATCATTAAGAGCTGGAAAACAGCAGGTCTGGGGACAGGTAGGGGTTGTAACCGCAGGCAGAACAGTTGAAACTGGAATAGCAGAAGGCCATGCGGATGACAGCAAGAGTCAACGCGCAGTCCCGGCGATGGTCCTAGGCCTCAGAGTCTCTCAGTTGTGCTCCAATCCGACACATAAGAGTCAAACAGACAGGTTTGGGACAGGTAGGGTTTATTACTTCTTCTTGCTTGAACGTATATTATTCGCGCCTATTCTCTCTTAAACTTCTAAATAGAAAAAGCTTCGCATGACCATGTGGCACTATACAGTTTGTTCCGCTCGAAAGGAGTCCCACTAGAAAATTTGGCTGGGTTACTTTTAGTGTTCCGCTTTCTGCCACTGTCTAATAACGGATGTAAAAATCAATAAAATAAAACATGACTTGCAAAAATTAATTCTGTGATAATTATTTCAGACTCCATTTAGAGGGGCCACAAGGGGGTCCAAGCTTGTTAGCCACAGGGGCACTGCCCCCCCAGAACCGTGCTTAGTGTCTCACAGCCCTCTTCGACCTCGGCGGATGCTAGCTCGGAAGCAGCACCAGCATGGTTCAGAATGGTGATGGACAAGGGAATAACAACAATCCAAGAGACGCTCAAACGCCCCAGCAAAATTGATGTGCTGTCGTATAAACTCCACGAAGACCAGAAAAAGTCACAAAGCGGGAAACGAGAGATAAGCAGCTACAAAAAGACCATGCTGACCAACAGGCCGCCATCCTGGATCAGCCCGCCTGGAAGTGGATCAAAAGCACTAGGAGTTGGAAGACGCATCTCTGGGAAACTTCCGAGAAACTAGATTCTTACTAACATTTCCAAAAGTGCTTGGAATTTTGAGATTTCGAAGATTTCCCGGGGGCGGGAGGGACGAGACGCCATCTCCTTTCTACAGGAATGCGAGTCCCAAAATTCTGGATTTACCTCCTTCCGCGCACTCCACTGGAAATGAGGGTCCATCGCGACCTCACGGAGGAGGCTGCCTGGGCACAGGTTGGTGCACCCAGGCAAATGGTCGGGACATTGGACGGCACCAGGACACTGTCCGCATCCTCTGCTGCCCAGGCAAAGCGAGAGCTCTAGCACGGAGATGCTAGCAATCAGGATCTTTCCGGATCTTTCCCATACTAGGCACAAGAGGAGGATGGCTTTCTCCCCACTGAAGAGGCTTCGTGCAGGCTGCTCGCATACGCCTGCCGCTACCCGACGACTTTGGTGAGACGTAAACCAAGAATGGTGAGCGCACACTTGACCCTTTGGAAGACAGGCCGAAACACACATGAGGAGAGAACTCCTGAGACTTGTTCCTGCCTCACTACATCAGGAGGAACCACGTCTTTGAACTCTGGATACAGGTGGATAGTGAACTGTTAGAACATGAGGATACAAAACCAAATGAGACTCTATAGGATCTGGTGGTGGCTAGGGTGGCTGGCACCTAACGACAAGGCCAGGTAAAGGGGTGACTGCTAATGTGAATGTGCGAAGGCTAGCGCCCATAATTAACAGGCCAGGTAAAGCTGGGACCATAGCTATGTTGACTGGCTGGCTGGCCAGATGGCTAGCGCCATAATGACAGGCCAGGAAAGTGGACGGAACAGCCACGCTGACTGGTTGGTCTAGATGGCTAGCGCCAAATGACAGGTGGGCTGGAGCGAGCATAGCTAATGCTGACTGGCTGGCTGGGCTTGATGACAGCGCCACAATGACAGGCCAGGGGTAAAGCTGGACTGACAGCTACGCTGACTGGCTGGTTGGCCAGATGGCTAGCGCCACAATGACAGGCCAGCTGTGCTGGGACCACAGCTAATGTTGACTGGCTGGTTGGCTAGATGGCTAGCGCCATAATGACAGGCCAGGTAAAGCTGGATCATAGCTAATGCTGACTGGCTTTGGCTTGGCTAGATGCCTAGCGCTTACAATGACAGGCCAGTGGAGCTTGGCATCATGCACACGCAGACTGGCTGGTCATGGGCACTAGATGGCTATAGCGCCATAATTAGATTGCGCATGCCAGGTAAAAGCTGGGATCATAGCAATACAGTTGACTGGCCATTGGCTGGCCATGATACAGACCATAACGACTGTTCAGGTAGAAAGCTGGATCATTAATGCTAATGTTGACTGGCTATTGGCTGGGCGATCTAATACGACACGGCCAGGTAAAGTTGGATCATAGCCATGTTGATGGCTGGCGGCAGATGGCTAGCACCCACAGCGACAGGCCAGCAAGCTGGATCATAGCTAATGTTGACTGGCTGGCTGGCTAGACGGCCAGTGCCACAATGACAGGCCAGGTAAAAGTTGGACTGTTAAGCTACCACGTTGACTGGCTGGCTGGCCAGATGGCTGGAAGCACCATAATGACAGGCCACAGGTAGCTGACTGACAGCAATGATGACACTAGCTGGCGGGCTAGGATGTACGTGCACCACAATGACATGCGCTAAAGGTGAAAGCTGGATCATAGCTCAATGTTGACTGGCGTGGTTGGTTGGGCTATCGGCTAGCACCATAATGACAGGCCAGTTAAAGCTGGATCACAGCTAATTTTGACTTCTGGTTGGTTACGCATAGATGGTAGCGCCATAATGACATGCGCAGGTAAAGCTGGACCATAGCTAACGCTGACTGGCTGTTGGCTAGATGTAATAGCTTTTTCACACTGACAGGCAAGGTAAAGTTGGATCATAGCTAATGTTGACTGGCTGGTTGGGCAAGGATGGCTAGCACCATGTAATGACAGGTCAGGTGAAGCTGGGATCAGAGCCACCGTTGGACTGCGCTAACTAACTATGATGTTTATATTACTCAGGGAATTTTTATCTACAAATACTATCTGGCTTGTTTATTGTTAGAGAGATGTATGCTATGCGTTAGTGATACCGAGTGGGCAGGGAGAAGCTACTCACTGGCTGGACACTCCACCTACCAGCTAGCTGGATAGCTGGACAGCTGTGTGTGTGTCGTGCGACGCGTATATAAATATATATAATGGGGGGTTGGGAGTGGTGGAACTTAGGAGGATGGTGGATTGTCGAACTAATTGTCTGTCACTTTATATTTGAGGGAAGATAGTTAACGCCTGGTAAAGGTTTTTACTACTATTCATCATAGCTTGATGTCTTTTTCCTGTGCTGTTGGGTAGCAGTTTGTTTCACAGCGCTAGGCCCAGGCACGCTCTTGGTGCTTTTATCTTGGCCAGTGTCGCAGCTGTAAATGAGAACTTGTTCTCAACTGGCTCTTACCCGCGTTAAATAAAGGGAAATAAAAATAAAATAAATAAAACATGCCGATTGTTTCGACGCTTGTGTGTGCGGCTAGGTGCTAGCTGGTGACTGCGAAACGCATCCTCTGTTGTTAAGTTGTTGTTGTTGCTGAGACATGCTGCAAGTGGGCCAAATAGTCCCGCATTAATAAGTTGCCGTATGTTTGTCGCTTGATTCAAATTGTATTTTGTGACTCGACCAACAATATATTCATGCTGCAGTGAAACAGTCAATGCACTTCTAATGCCATATCCATATAATTTAGAATGAACCTTTTGGGGGCTTTGCATAGCAGCAGTTAGCTTAAAGACTCAGCTTAAGGGATTTAACTCCCTGCTTGGGGAGGGGCTGGTGGGTTTGGGTAGGTCAGGGAATTAGCTCACCAGATGGTTACTATTTTATACTTTCATCATTATCTAGTTTCATATCTTTTTCCTATTATCTTTAAAGATGTCTGCTCCTTAATAACTATACATTCATGAAGACACTCGAACACTAGGTACTGTAATGAATACTCAGGGAGAAAAAAGGTGTGAGATTCACGCCCAGAGCGCGGGCAGGTGTGTTATTACGCCTTACAGAAGACAGGAATCGTGGTCACAGGCAGGCAAATGGTCAACACAGATAGGCAAACAGGCAGGTGAACAAAACCAGGATGAAGGCTAGCAGACTGTCTCACAACGAGTAGAAATAAGTCTTAGTAACTAATGGTCTGCGAAAATGTCTGCACTCCACAATATCCCCACGCGTCACCTGTTTGTTGGCTGTGAGCAGTAGCTGCCTAGTAAATTAAATGTCTTTGGCCCCATTACACCAAAACATGTAGGCACAATGTTGATCCTCATCCATGTCATTTACAATAACTAAAGATTCAAACCGCTCGGTAGTATGAGCCCACTCAATACTGATAAGGTGTGAATTGGACCACTTTTTCTGTCCTGCTACGTTCTGAAATGTAACCAGTATTTGTGTAGGGGAAAAAGTAAGGAGTAAAAAGTATTTATTTTCTATAGGAATGTAGTGAAGTGAAAAGTAAAAGTAGTCTAAAAATATAAGGTAGTAAAGTAAAGTATGACAGATACCCCCAAAAACTACTTAAGAGGTACTTTCAAAGTACTTTACTTAAGTACTTTACACCACTGGATAACTCTTTCTTAGCTAGCTCGACTGTGCACTTGCCCCTGCGTATCAATACACTGTGCGAACATTAGCCCAGACTGGACCACAGAAAATAACAGTTTAAACAGTTGTAAAAAACCCACTTCTTCCAGACAGAATAGATTCTGTAGATTCAGACTTACTCATCACCAATATTTTGTTGTGTCTCGGTGGGTTTCATAACCACGCCTGTAGTAATAATTCAATGGAACGATGAGACAGGAGACAGGAATCAGTTCAACCAGCTTTATCTGGAACGTGATCATCTCAACACAACAAACCCCCATGATGCTCTGCAGCACAACCCCCCATATACAAACAAATACATACGATAAGTAAATGGACACTCAAAACAACTCTATAGAGGAAATTTAAATGTCTATTGTAGAAAGTAGGAACCCAAGGGATAGGGTCAGAAAGGTCAGTGGGGCATGTTTGATAACTGGGTTACACAGGTGACATAACAAGCATAGGTCCATTATAACACAGGGTGAAGTAGAGGGGGGAGCTAAAAGCAGACCTGGACAGTGAGACGCGGGAGGAGGTCAGGGGTGAAACACTAGATCAGGGACAGGTAGAAAGCGGCAGGTTGGAATAGACACAGAGACACATCCTGATCATGGCTCAGACCTGACCTGAGACACCCAAACAGAAGATGCCATAGCAAAGTCTGTCCAGTAGGCTATAAGGGATTTTTCCTCTTTTCAACAAAATCCACACATGGAAATGTGTCCAGTGTGTGTGTGTGTTCCAGTATGTGTATGTGTGTGTCCAGTGGTGTGTTCCAGTGTGTGTCCAGTGTGTGTGTGTGTGTGTGTGTGTGTGTGTTCAGTTTGTGTGTCCAGTGTGTGTGTGTGTGTTCAGTGTGTGTGTGTGTGTGCTAGTGTGTGTGTGTGTGTGTTGTGTGGTGTTTGTGTGTGTGTGTGTGTGTAGTATCTGGCATGTGTCCAGTGTGTGTGTGTGTGTGTGTGTGTGGCCAGTGTTTTGTGTCCAGGTGTGTGTGTGTCAGTGTAGTGTGTTAGTGTGTGTCAGTGTATTTTGTCCAGTGTGTTTTGTCTGTGTGTGTTTTGTGTGTGTGTGATGTGTGTGTGTGTCCGGTGTGTGTTCAGTGTGTTTGTGTGTGTCCAGTGTGTGTTTGTGTCCAGTGTTTGTGTGTGTGTGTGTGTGTGTGTGTGTGTGTGTGTGAGTCTAGGTGTGTGTCTAGTGTGTATATGTGTTTGTATGTTCGGTGTGAGTGTGTGTGTGTGTGTTCCAGTGTGTGTGTGTGTGTTCCAGTGTGTGTGTGTGTCCAGTGTGTGTGTGTGTGTGTCTGGTGTGTGTTTTCAGTGTGTGTGTTTGTCCAGTTTGTTTGTGTGTGTGTGTGTGTGTGTGTGTGTTTGTGTGTGTGTTTGTTTTTGTGTGGCCCAATGTGTGTGTGTGTGTGTGTGTGTGTGTGTGTGTGTGTGTGTGTGTGTGTGTGTGTGTGTGTGTGTGTGTCCAGTGTTTGTGTGTGTGTGTGTGTCCGTGTTGTGTGTGTGTGTGTGTGTGTGTGTGTCCAGTTTGGAGTGTGTCCAGTGTGTGTGTGTCCAGTGTGTGTAAAGTTTGTCCAGTGTGTGTGTGTGTGTGTGTGTGTGTGTTTGTCCAGTGTGTGTGTGTGTGTCTAGTGTGTGTGTGTGTCCAGTGTGTGTGTGTGTTCCAGTGTGTGAGTGTGTCCAGTGTGTCCAGTGTGTGTGGTCCAGTGTGTGTGTGTGTGTCCAGTGTTTGTGTTTAGTCAGTGTGTGTGTGTGTGTGTGTGTGTGTGTTTGTTTGTGTCCAGTGTGTGTGTGTGTGTGTTCAGTGTGTGTGTGTGTGTTACAGTGTGTGTGTGTGTACAGTGAGTGTGTGTTTTAGATGTGAGTGTGTGTTCTAGTGTGTTGTGTTTCAAAGTGTTACTCATGGTTATTATTTACAGGGACGACTGAGGAGTCACCATCATGCGAACCCTAAACCCTGGATAGAGGGGCTCAGTGAATGTGGAGTGAATATGTTCAGGTGGGTCAGTGTGTCGGAGGAGCACCTCCAGAAGACAGAGTCCGGGCTGGCCAGTCCAGGTACACTACTCTGTGGGAGCTGGAGTGAGGGGACGCCCATGGTGGACTACATTGTGCTATGAGAGTAACTGTTGTCAGAGCAGTACAGACTCCAGGACTTGTCATTACATCCAATCCAGCCATAACCCCTCCTCTCCTGCTGATTCCCTTGATATGCCACCCTATACAAGCCCATCTCCCACTCCCACTCTACCCAACAGCGCCCAGTCGGACCTCTACACAGCACCTGTTCCCAGTCCTCGGAATCTGTCTGGGTGATCAGGATACGGCTGCTTCTCTCTTCTCCATGTCACCTTTTGTTTCCCCAGACAGACAGAGGAATCTGTTTACTGTGTTTGGGTCCAGTGTGAGATCACAGACTCTGATGGATGAAACTGGACACAATATTAGAAATCATCATTATTCTCACTAGAATGTTAACTCACTTTTCACTAATTAATTTAATGTAGATGTTTCTAGGCATCAAAAGAGAAGTTAAGGTAACTTGAGATTTGTAAGATATGTTATATGTATGGTAATATAAAACACACTTATTATTAATTACACACACACACACATCCTGAACAAGCATGAAAACCACACACACACACACACACACACACACATCACACACACACACATACACACAAATTGTCAAAGCAACTCTTTTGTAAACTTTGGTGTCCCTGATTTGTGCTTCTGTAAAACTACAGCTGATATTTAATACGACCAAGTAAGTAATGATGGTGGTTTTGACTTTGACTTCACTTGAATTAAGACTTATTCTTAGCAATATCTCTTCACAGCAGTCAACACTCATATTCTAGGTCCAGGTTTATTGTGTTCCACCATGTTCCAATGTAGCAGCGGGGTAAAAAACAAAGTCATGAATAACTCTCACAACACACACTACACAACACACACACACACACACACACTGGACACACACAACACACACCCACCCACAACACACACACACACATCCACACACACACACTCACACAGAGCCGTATATACACATTTGTCCAAGTGTGTGTGTGTGTCCACTGATTGTGTGTGTCCAGTGAGTGTGTGTGTACAGTGTGTGTGTGTGTGTGTGTGTGTCACTGTGTATGTGTGTGTGTCCAGTGTTTGTCAGTGTGTGTGTGTGTGTGTGTGTGTGTGTCCCCGGTTGTGTCCAGTGTGTGTGTGTGTGTGTGTGTGCCTGTTAGTGTGTGTGTGTCTGTCCAATGTGTGTGTGATATGTCAAGTGTGTGTTTGTTTGTCTAGTATGTGTGTGTGTGTCCAGTGTGTTTGTGTGTCCAGTGTGTGTGTGTGTTTGTCCAGTGTGTGTGTGTGTCCAGTGTGTGTGTGTTAGTGTGTGTGTGTGTGTGTACCAGCATGTGTGTGTGTGTGTGTGTATCCATTGTGTGTTGAGAACTAGTGTGTGTGTGTATATATGGGTGGGTGTGGAGATAGTGTGTGTGTTCAGTGTGTGTTGTGTTAGTGTGTGTGTGGATTAGTGTGTGTGTGTTTCAGGTGAGTGTGTGTGTGTGTCTCAGTGTGTGTTTGCAGTGTGTGTGTGTGGGCGCGTCTTGGGGTGTGTGTGTTTGTTGTTGACCAGTGTGTGTATGTTGGTGTGTGTGTGTGTGCGTGTGTATGTGTAGTAGTGTGAGTGTGTGTCCAGTTTATGTACGACACGCGTGCACACACACAAGGACACACACACACACACACACACACACACTGACAACCACACACACGACACACGTTTACACACACAGACAAACACACACGCCAACACACACACACACCCTGGACACACACACACACTGGACACACACACACACCTGACACACACACACACACACCGACACACACACACACACAAACACACACACACACTGGGCACACACACACACTGGACACACACACACACTGGATACATACACACACTGGACACACACACACTAAACATACACACACACACACACACACACACACACTGGCACACACACACACACCGGACACACACACACACACACAAAAAACCACACACACACTGGACACACACACACACTGGACACACACACAGGTAATTGAGGTAATATGTACATGTAGGTGGGAGAAGTGACTTGGCAATCAGGATAGAGATTGACATCTCCTCATCCAGGGAGGCACACACACACACACACACATTCACACACAAACACACACACACACACACACACACACACACCACCACACAGGGAGTGGGAAATGTTGAGTTAGTTTACTACTGTTTCAGGACTACGAGATAATAGAAAAAAGGATTAGCCTAGTGGATTATGAAAACAACAAAAATAAATGGTAAAATGAGAGAGGAGAAAATGACTAGAGACAGTGTTGTTGTAACTCACTGACCATGACCCATGAGTTCTTCTTACCTTTGTTCAGTAGAAAAGCGATCCCTCTCTCTAAAGGATATGGGATGATGCATAGACCGGCCACCTCATGGGCACACAGCTGGGTACAGGGGAGGTCTTTTTTTTACCCCACAAACAGAGACAAACATTACGCCCTCATCTACTCTGAGCCAGATGGGGAAAAAGAGTTTCATTCCAAAACGCTATATATCCATTTTCAGAAACGGTAAATTAGATTTTAATGTTTAAAGAAATTCTGAAAGAGATTGGTGTGTTTTTTCACCATCTAATCATGGCATGGGGTTGTTCAATGACAGACATGTATTTGTTTAAAATCTATCACTTTCAGAGAGACAAATAATCAATGTTTTTTTGCACAATGCTAGTATATCCCTACTCCCAGAGAAATAAGTATGTAACTGATAGGTTTTACTCAGTAATAATATATCTTCTCACCTCAGAGAAATAAGTGTAATGTTAGGTTTAACACAGTAATAATATATATATGCCTCCCTCTCAGAGAAATAAATAGGACCCGCTGGCTTTCAGTAATATATCTGCCTCACCTTCAGAGAAATAAGTAGAACTGCTAGGTTTTACACGGTAATAATATATATCTGTCTCACCTCAGAGAAATAAGTAGCACTGCTAGGTTTTACACAAGGTAATAATATATATCTGTCTCACTTCAGAGAAATAATACTTGCATATAGGTTTTACACAGTAATAACATATCTGCCCAACTTCAGAGAAAATAGGTAGTACGCTAGGTTTTACACAGCTAATAACATATATCTGCCTCACTCTCAGAGAAATAAGAAGTACTGCTAGGTTTTACACAGCAAAAACATATATCGCCCCACCTCAGAGATAATAAGAAGTACTGCTAGGTTTTGACACAGTAATAATATATATCTGTCCCACTCTCAGAGAAATAAGTAGTACTGCTAGGCTTTTTTCACACAATAATATATATCTGTTCACTCTCAGTGAAATAAGTAGTACTGCTAGGTTTACACAGTAATAAACTATATCTGCCTCACTCTCAGAGAAATAAGTAGTACTGCTAGGTTTTATACAGTAATAACATATATCTTCTCACCAGAGAAATAAGTAGTAATGCTAGGTTTTACACAGTAATAATATATATCTGTCTCACTCTCAGGTGAAATAAGTGAGTACTGCTAGGTTTTACACAGTAATAATATATCTGCCTCACTCCCAGAGAAAATAAGTAGCACTGCTAGGTTTCTATAAGTCAAATGTGGCCGACGATCCTTATGTAGTAAAATTTGAAATTGTTTTTTTTTACATTTTGATAAAAAAGTAGAGACTCAGCTTGGGAAAAAGGTATATTATACACTACAAGTTGAGGAACAATGGGAAAGTAATTTGCTTGTTGGAAAGATGATAAACTTGTAACCTCATGTTTGAGAAAATGGCTTTGAATGTTTTGGTCGCGATACTGGAGAGCTTTTTTTATCTAACAGTGGTGTATTTCGGCAGATAATGTGCACCCATCTAAATAAATAGTATATATATAGTTAAGAAAAATGTATGTGTTTTGGTTTATGTCGGTTTCATTGATTGAGTTATGCATACATTGTTATTTTATGGTCGTAAGGTAAAATGAACTAGAAAATGTCATATTTTGCAACCTGAGTAATTATTCCTTTAGTAAAGGGATATTCTTTATTCAGTAGTACTGCAGCTGCTAAATATTCTAATAGATGGCACATAAGACCACTGAATGACATTATCAGAAGGTTAGTTTGGTTTCTCTCTCTGATACACCACCACTCCCTCACAGGAAAACTCCTGCACACGCTTTTAACTGTCCCTTTCCACATGTTAATGCAAGAGAACGACTGAAAAAGCATTTAACAGATTACTGTGAACAATATGAAATGATGATTGGGGTTTATTAATAGCTGTTTTTATGCTCATGTTTGGAAAAAATTATACTCATTACTATAACGATTATCAATAAGCCTCGAACATTAATTAACACTCTGGTCGAGAAAACGATTTTCCTAGTACATTAATTGTCAGACTCATCAACCAGCAGCAAAGCACTCTGCCTTCTAGCACAAGCGCATGGTTGGAGTGTACAATTGCAACTGGGAGGCTTCCACGATCTAATTTCATTGGTGGGCTGGAAGACGTAGTCTTGTCTTTATCTATTCGAGGTTGTTTAATCGTAATATTAGATAATAAAAAATTAATGTATACTAGGGGTTGGAGGTTGAATCGATAGTGATTATTTACCCGGGTTCAACACCTGCTATGTCATATTGAATTGCTCTCAACTACAGGCCTAATACGAGATATAGAGCTAGCTATAAGTAATGAGTGACCATTTCAGGAAAAATCATGGGACATATAGTATTTGGTTGCTTGCTATTTTATGTCAATCATATTGCTGCTTGTAGCCTATAATGATGCTTTCTCGTGGTCTTATGCTGCCATCTATTGGAAATATTTAGCTATTACAAGTTATTAATACGCACAAGACGCGTGAGGAGCTGAGAAATAAAAGTGGTATTAGATCGGTCTCAAACCTGCCCCACGCCAATTGCTGGACTTTCAACACAGAGGTTAATAGGTCACCCAATTCAAATCCACATTTGAAAATAAAAACAAATTTGTCTTAGTTATCAAGTGTTCTGTCTTGCATTATACATATAATAAAAGAACAACAAAATAATTAAAACACTATTTAATACTATAATTGTATTTATAAGATAATGTTATTACTAAAATAGTTCAAAAAGTAATTCGAGCACCCTACCCTAGAATTAGGGTTACGCAAAAATAGGTTATAAGTAGGTAAGAGTTTCTGTATAGCACCTGTAGGACATCTGCTGGTGTAAAAAGGGATTTATAAATAAATTTGATTGATTGTTAGGTTTATGGGTTTTTTTATGGCAAAAACTGTATGGGTTTATAGCACTCTTGTGCCCTTGGCCATCTGTGGGTACTACATAACTAATTCATTAAATTTTTCACATTTGACATTTTTACATATTTAGCAGACGCTCTTATCCAGAGCTGACTTACAGCTAGTGAGATGCATAAGCATTTATTTATACTGGCCCCGGGGAAACGAACCCACAACCCTGGCTGCTGTAAAAGCGCCGATGTTGTACAACTGAGTTTATATGACACTTCTAGGCTATAATCTGAGATAGCAACTGCCAGATCTACAAATCATGAAGCTAGACCACCCGAATAGACAACAATCACCCCATTATACCCATTTGGTTTGCAACTCAGAGAACTCCGCGCAGCACTCGCCAATTTGATGCCTTTTACGAGAACGAAGATTTGATGAATATCAAATTACCTAGCAGCCATTTAGAAACAACAAGTCATCAGAAAAATTGTTATTTCTTAATTAAAAAATGTCTTCTGGCTGTTTAAATCTGTCATATCTTGAAAAAGAGTGACAGGGACATGCGTTTTGTTTAGATTGTACACTTTTTTCTTAAAACAAATATGTTTAACCATGACCAGAAAATGTTTAACGCTTGATGGCTTTTGCGCCAGACAACACCTCTTAGACTGTGGCTCACCACAACATGTACTCAGGTTAACATTGAGCGCGCTCACCATGTAAACCGTAACCTTGTAATAATTACCTGGAGGTAAACCTACAGGGTTCGCTGCCAAGTAGTGTAACCTTGTTAACAAAAAATTACCTTGAGGTATACCCACAGGTTAACACTCACCAAGTATCCATAACCTTGTAAATAATAGGTTACTGAGGTAAACCCCAGGTTAATGCTCACCAAGTATCCATAACCTTGTAAATAAAGTTACCGAAGTAAACCCACAAGGTTAGACGCAGGCAGGTCCCATTGATAACAATAGAATGTTGAAGGCTAAAGTCGGTGTCACTGGAGCTCAATAGAACTAATGGGAGCTGGCAGGGTGAAAATGCCCAAACATAAGGCCTGTTTTTTCGCAGATTATTCGGATAACCAGGGACAGAAGGTAATATTAAGAAACTGGGCTCCATGGCGGATGCAATGAACTAATTTTAACAGAAATAAACGTTGTAAAAAAATGTAACTTGAGGCTCCCCTGAAAATAATATTCAAAAGGTTCAGTCCTTGGACACAGAGGGGTTAAACACCAAAGCTACTGGGCCCATCTGTGAAGAGGCGAACCGGACAGAGGGATGGTAGGTAGCCAAAGCATCCGACAACCAGAGAGGGAGAAGCCTCTCCCACGGTATTTAACAGGTGGAAGAAACAACCCGGGAGCTCCACGGTCCACAAGAAATGCAGGCAGCCGGTGATGATGTAGTGGTAGACTAGGATAACTAGGGATGCTGTGGTAGAGTAGCTAGCTTACTAGCTGTACCGACTAGCTTGGCGAACTAGGCAGTCTGCCTGCCTGTCCCCGAGGATGATGACGAATCCGTGAACCACAAGATGAAACAAGGATATGCGAGTGAAAAGGATCTGGCCACACTCATACTGTCACTGACCACTACGCAAAAAGCAAATTGAACAATAAATTTCGTGTCTCAACACTGAACAACTCCGCCGTTGTTCCCCAAGATCACCCAGACCACTCTGCGCGTAACTGGACAATATGCTTGGAGCCAAACCGACGTGGACGCTGGGCAGTTCTGCACGCGGACGAACAGTTCCAGAACGCGACACGAACAGAGCCACACAATAAACTAAACCCAGTCTTAACAGTGGGTTACATTAGTAATGCTATTTTATTTATTTTTATATGTAAAACAAACATTCAACGCTTTTTTAAATAACAATATTTTGAGATCTGGGCCCATATCCACAAAGTATCTCTGAGTAGAAAATTGGTCGTATAAGTGCTGAGAATTAAGACATTTTACTCTTATGGGTATAAACGAATGCATAGCATTTTGTCTTCGGGTTTGGTAGATTAACTCATGCTTATTTCTGAAGATAAACTCAGGCTTTCGCCCAGCGGGCTAAGGAGTTGGAGCAGTGGTAGGAGTTGGACCCATGGCAGAAAGGAATCACGGGCCGGGCGCTGGAAAAACGAGGCGGGTTTGATCTGACCACTGAGGGCTGCTGGGTTCACATCTCAAAACATTCACCTTCGCTGATCAGAACTCCTAGAGGTTCTTCTTCACTGAACCCAAAAATATATCTAACTTTAGTGGTTCCATATATTAAGGAAGTGATAGAAGCTTTTTGGTTCTATAAGGAACCTTCTTTTCTAAGTGTATAATAAACATCGTCTTTTTGATTATTTAATTACCTACATCATGTTATTTCAAGTTATCCCTTTGGATCGCAACATCACGCTTGTTAAAAAATAATCCTAAATTGGCCATGGCTATAAATTGGGCAATTGAAGGCATCTAGGGCGAAATATGTGTTGGATGAAAATGAATATTGTATGCAAAGTTGTATGCAACATTATTGGCAAGGGACTTGATGCCTACGTATGTCAAAGCTATTTAGAGTTGTTAAACGTGGAGAAGAGTGTGCTGGGTATAACGGTAATATTGTCAAAACTCGCTTGTAATAAATCCATCAGAATTGGTTAAAGAAATATGTATTCCATTATATTAGGCAATAATGAAGAGTAGGAGTGTTCGTGTCGTGGACAATTCTATCAAATGTCTTCCATTGCAACGGTCCAGTCAGGTGCTGCAGAACCCCTGCAGTACCTCCGCTGACCCTCGGATTGGGAACTCTTGATTTAGCAGATGCTCTTATCCAGAGTGATTTACATTAAGTGCATTCATCTTAAGATAGCTATTTATTTTGTAAATAAACTTAATAAATTCTTCATAAAATCTCACCTCTTAGCTTTGGTGTCATGTTTCCAGAGAGACACATTTTTAAAACCACGACCCCCAAACAGAGATGCAGCATGTTGGTTGTGGTGAAACAGCAACTAAACAGAGATGCAGCATGTTGGTTGTGGTGAACACAGTGACTAAACAGAGATGCAGCATGTTGGTTGTGGTGAACACAGTGACGAAACAGAGATGCAGCATGTTGGTTGTGGGAACACAGTAACTAAACAGAGATGCAGCATGTTGGTTGTGGTGAACACAGTAACTAAAACAGAGATGGCAGCATGTTGGTTTGTGGTGAACACAGTAACTAAAACACAGATGCAGCATGTTGGTTGTGGGAATCATAGCAACTAAACAGAGATGGCACAGCTGGGTGAACACAAAGGGAATTTACAGAGATTGTTAAGAAATTGTAACTGGGGGAAACAGAGATGCAGCATGTTGGTTGTAGTAGAACACAGAAACTAAACAGAGATGCAGCATGTTGGTTGTGGTTAAACACAGTAGCTAAAACAGAGTGCAGCATGTTGGTTGTGGTGAACACAGTAACTAAACAGAGATGCAGCATGTTGGTTGTGGTGAACACAGTAACTAAACAGAGATGCAGCATGTTGGCTGTGGGAACACAGTAACTAAAACAGAGATGCAGCATGTTGGTTGTGGTGAACACAGTAATAAACCAGAGATGTAGCATGTTGGTTGGTGGTGGAACACAGTAACTAAACAGAGAATGTAGCATGTTGGTTGTGGTGAACACAGTAACTAAACAGAGATGCAGCATGTTGGTTGTAAACACAGTAACTAAACAGAGATGTAGTATGTTGGTTGGGTGAACACAGTAACTAAACAGAGATGTGGACATGTTGGTTGTGGTGAACACAGTAACTAAACAGAGATGCAAGCATGTTGGTTGTGGTGAACACAGTAACTAAACAGAGATGTAGCATGTTGGTTGTGGTGAACACAGTAACTAAACAGAGAGATGGCAGCATGTTGGCTGTGGTGAACAGCGGTAAATTAAACAGAGATGCAGCATGTTGGTTGTGGTGAACACAGTAACTAAAACAGAGATGCAGCATGTTGGTTGTGGTGAACACAGTAACTAAACAGAGATGCAGCATGTTGGTTGTGGAGAACACAGTAACTAAACAGAGATGCAGCATGTTGGTTGTGGTGAACACAGTAACTAAAACAGAGATGGCATGTTAAGTGGTGGTGAACACAGTAACTAAAAACAGAGATGCAGCATGTTGGTTGTGGTGAACACAGTGACTAAACAGAGATGCAGCAGGCTGGTTGTGGTGAAAACAGTAACTAAACAGAGATGCAGCATGTTGGTTGTGGTGAACACAGTAACTAAACAGAGATGTAGCATGTTGGTTGTGGTGAACACAGTAACTAAACAGAGATGCAGCATGTTGGTTGTGGTGAACACAGTAACTAAACAGAGATGTAGCATGTTGGTTGTAGTGAACACAGTAACTAAACAGAGATGCAGCATGTTGGCTGTGGTTAACACAGTAACTAAACAGAGATGCAGCATGTTGGCTGTGGTGAACACAGTAACTAAACAGAGTGCAGCATGTTGTTGTGGTGAACACAGTAACAACTCATTCTAGAATGTCCATTGTACTTTTATTCATCATCTCTTAGAAATCTAAAATCTATTAATTACAATTCTGAGATTAGTAACGCTTGAACACAACAACCGAGTTATTGCATTTACACCAGAAGTACATTCATTTCAATGAACGCCATGTTAGGGCCTTGAAGCATTACGCTGCAGAGGCAGTTGCAGTGCATTCTGTGTGGTGCATAAATTGGATTAATCGAACGACCGCCAAACTGTATGCGTAAACAGGTTGACAGAAATGGTAGCAGAAGGTGAATGTTTAACTTTGTTGCACAAAGATTTAGATGATGCTGCATACTATTTTGCGCAATGACGCAGTCGGGTGTGTTCAAACCGCACTATTGAAGGTACCCACAAGCAATAATTTCTGATGAAAAACGAATGTGAAAAAATTGTGGACATATAGTTTTGGAAATGTAATTAATAATGCTTAAACAAAACTGTAATCTCACCTTTAGTTTTGGTGTCATGTTCCCCAGAGAGACTCATTTGGAGGCAGGGACCCCTCCCTCTCTCCCCAGAGAGACTCATTTTAGACCACTGACCCCTAAACAGAGATGCAGCATGTTGGTTGTGGTGAACACAGTGACAACTCATTCTAGAATGTCAATTGTTCTCTTTTACTCATGATCTCTTAGAAATAAAACATTTACTAACAGACATATCTTAAAACAGTCGGGTGATTTAATTTAATCACATGAACATTGTTACGCTCCTCAACAAGAAATAAAACATTGTCTCTCAAACAGAAGAAGGAACTAACAAAGAGTCACTAACAACAACCAAAAACGAAACAGGTGGTTTTAGGAGGGGTTCTGAAAGACACTCATGGGGGTGTCCACTAGTGGTGGGAATCAGAGGCTTTCTGAATGCTTTGGGGCTTTCACCAAATTGTGTCGAAAATGCTATTGATAGATTTGAGCGCTAATAAAACAACCTTTCCAACAAGTCAGTTCGTCAAATTCCTACTCCTACTAGAGCAGCCCCAGTCAACTGTAAGTGCTGTTATTGTGAAGTGGAAACATCTAGAGCAACAACTGCTCAACCGTGAAGTGGTAGGCCACACAAGCTCACAGAAATTTAATATCATGAATTGAACTGCTTTTGCCATGAACAGATCTCTGAGGTCTTAACTTAAAGGTACTATATAGACTTTATGGTCATTTAAATGGGGTTGAACATTCATCCCATCAGATTGTGTAAAGGATTTTATGAGTTCAGAAAATACTGACTTGGAAGCATCTCTCTGACCTCACCCTGCTGAAACACACTCAAGTAAAGACCACATAGCTACAGTTATATGCTTTTCTGTTTTTACCCACTTTACAGCCAATGTGTGCACTGGCATCCATATGAATCAGTGGAAAATACAGACGAGTTAGCCATCTCCCAACAGATGGACCCACGAAACTTTCAGCAATGCAGCATCTTCAGTAAGTGAGCATTCCAGACACTCCCTTCTTATGAACCAGTTGCTATTAAATGAAGGTTTTTGGACAGAAAACCTGCGACTACGGTAGGATTCTAGGCTAATCTAAGCGGCACCTCTGTTCCAAGATAGTCAGGAACAGTCGGAGGTGGAGGGGGCTGTGGAGCCATTATCCTGGCGGTGCTTGTGGAAGGGTGGGTAGGCTCTGCACACGGAGCTAACTGGGAGCTCGGCAGCATCATCACTGCTGGGCTTGCGGGCGGCCTCGCTGGTTTGATGATGCTGCTGCTGCTCATCACTCTCCTTTGGCTTTGTTTGGCTACTTTTTGTCCATTGTCCGAAGAAGCCTATTGTGGTGAAACTTCAGGAGTACGTTTTTTTTTGTTGTTGAAACTTTTAAATGAGCCACATGGATGCTAACTGGGGACTCAGCTAAAAACTAGACAAATACACATTTTTATTTGGGTATTTTTGGGGACCAAATAAATGTATACCAACAGTGGACAATTCCCAGCAAAAAGCATGGAGCCCCAACTCTAGTGGAGAATTAAGGGAGTATTCCCTTGGAGAATCCAGAGTGGTTCACTGAAGAAAAACATAGTGGAGAATAACAACAATCTCAATCTGATGCTTTAAAAAAATAAGGGGAATTCTCTGAAAACAGAACACCATTCTTCCTCCTGCCCCACCTATTGTCCCTGTATGAATATTAGCTGGCATCTAATTGAAGAACATACTGCTTTATAGATCCCAGCCTGACAAACAATTGTTTGGGCCTTACTTTGAGCACTTTGCACTGTGCTCATTGAGTCTCCATGTGTCAAGCAGTACAAGAAACGCTCCTCTAGATGACAGCAGAGGCCTGCTCTTGGATCTACCCTGTCTAACCACCAGTTTAGTGACCTTGTTCCATCAATATGTCCATACTACTTCACAACCGATTTGGAGGTCTTGACCAGCAACGTCCCATTGGGCTCAACCAAGCCGAGAGTGAGGTTCTAGAAAAGGACTGACTTTCATACCAACTCCCAAACAGGTGGATCATGCGGGGAGTCTCGGAGGGATCTACACTTCCATCATAGAAGATTGAAGTTATTAGATCATTTTGATTATGAAACAGATTTTCCTCATATACTATTTCCAAACCCCCTCACATTGGGAACCCCCAGTTGGAGTCAGTGTCAGAAACTATACAGACTGTTATACGTAGGGATGTGGCTTCCTTTTCCCAATTCAGAACCAGACCTGTATATCAGCTCAACCTTACACATCTTTCTAAAAATCAAGCTCTAGAAACATTGAACATCAGAATATAGTGATTAAACCAGCAGATAAGGGGGCTCAGATTGTTGTAATGGATAAAGTGAATATCTTCTTGAAGCCAATAGACAATAGGATAATGGTAAACACTATGTTCCATTGTCCCACTCAACACAACCGGAAAACACAAAGATGAATCCAGGAGATAGTGAGTAAACTATATGAGGATAAGTACATTACAGATAAACAGATGGTCTATCTTTTTTGGGGCAGATTCTCCAAGGCCTAGGCAGTTTTACTTACTGCCTAAAATACATATCTCCTGGAGACGCTGCGTTCCTTACGGCTGACCAATAGTAACGATTGTGTCTCAGAATCTTCCTGTATTGCTGATTATATTAACTTTTATATCAACCCTCTATCCCAGAAACACCCCAGGTATGTTAAGGATAGCTAGAATGCAGGGTTTATTATTATTGTATTACTTTTATATTAACTTAGCTACTGACTTGTTCTATCAATCAATCAATCAATTTTATTTTATATAGCCCTTCGTACATCAGCTAATATCTCGAAGTGCTGTACAGAAACCCAGCCTAAAACCCCAAACAGCTAGTAATGCAGGTGTAGAAGCACGGTGGCTAGGAAAACTCCAGAAAGGCCAAAACCTAGGAAGAAACCTAGAGAGGAACCAGGCTAGGAGGGGTGGCCAGTCCTTCTGGCTGTGCCGGGTGGAGATTATAACAGAACCATGCCAAGATGTTCAAAAATGTTCATAAGTGACAAGCATGGTCAAATAATAATCAGGAATAAATCTCAGTTGGCTTTTCATAGCCGATCATTAAGAGTTGAAAACAGCAGGTCTGGGGACAGGTAGGGGTTCCATAACCGCAGGCAGAACAGTTGAAACTGGAATAGCAGCAAGGCCAGGCGGACTGGGGACAGCAAGGAGTCACCACGGCCGGTAGTCCCGACGCATGGTCCTAGGGCCTCAGGTCCTTCCAGTTGGCTTTTTCAGCCGATCATTAAGAGTTGAAAACAGCAGGTCTGGGACAGGTAGGGGGTTTCGAATCGCAGGCAGAACAGTTGGAAACTGGAATAGCAGCAAGGCCAGGCGGACTGGGGACAGCAAGGTGTTCTATTGTTGTTGTCAAGAGTTAACTGCTAGTCAACATTTCATTGCACTGTTAACTCCATGTATATGACAAATAAACCACCTTGAACTTAGAAGGGAAGGGGGAGGGCAGCCAGAAAGGGAGGGGAAAATTACAGTATGTGTCCTCAAATGTTATGTCATCTAAACATCTCACATTATCTGGTAGAACTGACAAATGAAATGAATCATAGAGGTCTCATAACTTATTCCATTCTACAGGTCCATTGTTTTGTCTCATGTCTCTTTATATTCATATACCCTGGGGACCATGTAGCTGTATTGAAATCACATTGTTTTATAACCTTCTTTGTTGCTCAGTGGTACTTCAATTGGCCGGACCATGCCCAATTATTTCACACGGTAATGCTCCAGCATCCACTCAGAGCTTATGCACCTAATGCATTCCTCAAATACTGCAGAGTTGTTGAGCATGTCCCTGAGATCGCCATGTTCAACCACGTTTATTTGCTTATTTGTAAGATGAAACCTGGAGAGGATCACTGTAGTGTGTCATAAATGCATCAAAAATGGTTCTGAGGTCCTCAACAATGCTATTCTGTACCGTAGCTGGGATGCTGAACCCTGATTTTCAAAAATTAAAAGACAGATATTGATTTTGAGACCTTCAATTAGCTGCTCAGTGTTGGTCTCTGTGGCTTGAACATACTCAGCCTCTGGCAGACTCTCTACATCACTCATGTCATCTTCAATGGGATCAGTCCCAGTCTCAAATTCATCATGAGGGCAATTCTCATCTAAGTTGGGGGCTTAAAAGCTCTGTGGTTTTGGTAGATGTGTGACCGATAGGCGCTGAAACATCTATTTGTTTTCCCACACCCATTAAGTCCACAGGTAATTAGAAATGTGGTTCATGCTGGTGATAGAGGCCAATATGTGTGAGTCGCCTGGACACAGTGAAAGTATGCTCGCTGTAAATTGGACAATTGAAGAGAGTTGGCATTCTTCAGAAAGATTGTGAACCTTGGAATGATGGGATGGAATCATGGAGATATTGATACCAGCCACTTGCAGACATCATCAAGGGACCAGTCTTCCACAGCCACACTCAAATTAAAGCTGACACATAGCGCAAAAAGTGAAATGTATTAGTGTTGAGGCTAAAACAAAACCTATCCCACTCTTCCAGACAACCACCTTTCCTCCTAATTTGTATTTATGGTTGTTCCATAACGACGAAGCAGAGCTTGTCAGGAAAGGTGAGGATGTCTGTCTCTTATAATAAGGGATTCTGCAGTCCCACATTTAAGTGTTGACTCAGATAATATGATGCTCCAAATGGGGCATTAAGTTCTTTCTTCCATGTCAACCCAAATTGACCTATTAGAGTTCTCAATAAAGAGCCTATTTGGGCAGTTATAAAGGCTTCTTGCTATACTTACATGTTAGGGAGCTTTAATCCTCCCTTCTAAGTCTTTACCTGTAATCTAGCTTGGTTCATCCTGGCCGCTTTAATAGTCCAAATGAATCATTTTGTATATGGTGTTAAATGTGTAGGCAGGTATGGACAGTGGAACATGCTGATGACGTAATTCAGTTTAGGAGCTTTAACCATCTTCATAACATGTGGTCTACCCCACAATGAGATGTATAGCTTGTCCCAGTTCTTCAATTGGAGTTGAATTTTGTTCAAACACTGTATTGATTGATTGATTGATTGACTGCAAATACATTCATTCACCATTCAGTTAGTGTTGGAAAAGATGAAGGAATGACATAAAACACACTATAATCACACTGTATTGATTGATTGATTGATTGAGTCACTGTAAATACATTCATTCACCATTCAGTTAGTATTGGATTGACAAAGGAGAAACACAGAACACACTATAATCACACTTCAACTACATACAAATACTTTATAGAGGCTAACCTGTTAGTAGATCCATAGTGAGCTTTAAACGTTGTCTTGCTTTGGTCTGAAATACAGAGGACAGAAACAATCCGCCCCAATACACCAACCTGAAAGACATCAATTAGACACAAACACAACATAAACAACATGAGTATTCAATATCAAATGCATCTAGCTAATTTGATCTGTTTTATGTATTCTTCTTTTTGTCGAGTCGAACATAATCTACATTGGGTCATCTTGTAACGATCCCGGCAGTCTGAGTCGGGTCCTGTCTGTGGACTAGTTTTTCTGTTCGTGATCTCCAGTTTCCCGAGGTTCTGGAACGCCCGGGAGCTCTTTGATTTCCGCGACCTGCATCCCATCAGCAATCTGCACACCTGGTCCTGATCATCACCCTTTTTAGGCTCTGGCCTAACATCCACTCCCTGCCGGATCGCTAGCCATTAACATCATTCTCCCGAACCTTCACCCAACCCGCCGTGCCATCAGTTCATCTGCTACTTCACCACCACCTACTCATCTCCGCACCCGCTCCGCCTCACTGGACTATTCTGCATCTTTTTCCTGTAAATAAACACTCTCATTCGCTCAACCTCACCTTGTCCTGGTCTGCTTCCGGGTTCGTCCTAGAGAACCGTGACAGAACGATCCGGCCATTAATGAACCCAGCGGACCTGGACTCGTTCGCCATGCCATTACCCATCAGGAGAAGATGTTGGGCCACTCATAGCACGGCACTACAGGAGATCGCGTTGTCAGTTCGGGAACCTTTCACCGGCCTGACGGAGGTCCAGAACCAACGCAAGTCTCCGGTGGAGGATCCACTACCGCTTTCATCCATCTCGCCTGCCGCTTCTGGAGCTGTGTCCTTCCGCGAGCCCAAGGTTCCGACGCCGGATAAATATGAGGGGGAGCTGGGAAGATGCTGTCCTTCCTTATGCAGTGTGGATTAGTGTTCGATCTACAGCCCTACTCTTATGCCACAGACAAGGCTAGGATAGCCTTTGTGATTGAGTTGCTGCGTGGTGAGCGCTGGAGTGGGCTTCAGCCTTGGGGGAACGACAGGATCCCTGCATGGCGCCATACCAGGGGTTCACGCCGAGATGAGGAAGCTCTTCGACCATTCCTCCGAGGGAGGGACGCAGCTAGGCGCCTGTTTTTCGCTTCGCCAAGGAACCCGCAGCGTGGGGCCGACTTCGTGATCGAGCTCAAGACGCTGGCTGTGGAGAGTGGGTGGAATGAGGAGTCTTGCAAGCGGCCTTTACCAGGGTCTGTCGGAGCAGCTCAAGGATGAGTTGGATCTCCCTATCCGGAGCCCTAGTGACCTGGACAGCTTGGTAGCCTTGTTATTCGGTGGATAATCGAGTCCGAGAGCGAAGGAGGGAGAAGCATGGGGTCCGGCCCAATCGATCAGCTCTCAGTTCCCAGTCGGGTCGGGTGGTGGACCAGAACACGCCGATATCCCACCACAAAGGATTATTGGAGAGGTTCTTCTCCCGATTCTGAACCCATGCAAGTGGGGCGGCACGGATAACCAAGGGAGGAGCGCCAACATAGACGCAAGACCAACTGTTGCCTCTACTGTGGTAGCTCGGGACATTACATCTCCACTTGTTCCCGGCGGTCGCCACTGCCCGCCCGCTCAAAGTTGGGAGGACTTTACTAGCTGAGCCAGTTTCAACCTCTCAGTACCTCTGTCAGACCCCGCTTTCCCGGCTACTTGTGAACAGGAATCAGAGCTTAGCGATTAACGCTTTGTCCATTCAGGTGCCGATGGAAGCTTTTTGATGCCGGAGTTGGTGGAACAGCTGGGGCTTTCCAAGGAGCAATTGCCGAAGCCATTGAAGCTCCACTTGAACGGCAGTAGCGGCCGACAGAGAGGATGAACCGTTAAGATGCTGTTGTCGGGAATCACCCGGAGATGATTTCATTCTTCATTCTGCCGCCTTTCCCATGTTCCTCTAGTCCTTGGATACCCTGGCTGAAGGAACACAATCCCACGCTCGATTGGGAGACGGGCAAGGTAACGAGTTGGAGCCTCTGATTGTCATGCTAACTGTTCAAGACTGCCTGTCCCCATCTGGTTCCCAGTCAGGTGATTGAGGCTAAACCCAGGATTTGTCCCTGGTTTCCCAGACATACACGATTTGGGGGAAGTGTTCAGTAAGGAGAAGGCTCTGTCACTCCCTCTCCCCACCGCATAGATTGTGCCATCAACCTGTTCCCTGGAGCTGTCTACCCCCAAGGGAAGGTTATACAGTATCTCC
This sequence comes from Coregonus clupeaformis, assembly GCF_020615455.1. NCBI lineage: Eukaryota > Metazoa > Chordata > Actinopteri > Salmoniformes > Salmonidae > Coregonus > Coregonus clupeaformis. The sequence continues at coordinate 44,570 of NW_025535805.1, read as the reverse complement.
CGCCTGTGAACGTGAGGCTTTGGAGACCTACATCAAGGAGTCCCTAGCTGCTGGTCTCGCTTCGTCCTCGCCATCACCCCTGGGGGCAGGATTCTTCTTTGTGGTAAGAAGGATGGCCTTCGACCGGAATTGATTATCGGGGGTTGAATGACATCACGGTCAAGAACAAGTATCCCCTGCCTTGATGAGTTCTGCCTTCGACCTTACAGGGTGCTACGGTGTTCACTAAGCTAGACCTACGCAATGCGTATCACATGGTCCGGATCAGAGAGGGAGACGAGTGGTTGACGGGTTTCAATACACCGATGGGTCACTTCGAGTATCAGGTGATGCCGCTTTGACTGACCAATGCTCCAGCTGGTATTCCAGAGTATGGTGAACGACGCCCTGAGAGATAAGGATCGGCCTCTTTGTGTTTGTTTACCTGGATGACATTCTGATCTTTTCAAGGAACCTTCCGACCACGCCCAGCATGTCCGGGCAGGTTCTGCAGCGATTGTTGGAGAATCGCCTGTTCGCGAAGGCCGAGAAGTGCGAGTTTCACGCCCACACGACATCCTTTCTCGGTACTCATCTCCAGGGGAGAGATTAGGATGGACCAGGAGAAGGTTAGAGCGGTTCTGGAATGGGCCCAGCCCGGCACGAGATTGCAGCTCCAGAGATTTTTTGGGGTTTGCGAATCTACCGCAGATTCATCCGGGATTACAGCCAGTGGGCCGCCCGTTAACGCCCTTGACTTCCAGTATCAGGAGCTTTCGCGAACCGAGGCGGATCGAAGCGCTTCTGGATTTGAAGAGGCGATCCACCAACGCACCGATTCTCTCTTCAACCGACACGGACCGCCAGTTCGCCGCTGAAGTGGGACGCGGGCCCGATGTGGGAGTTGGCGCCATCTCGTCGCAGCGATGCTCCACGGACAGTAAACCCCATCCTGCGCCTACTACTCGTCGCCTTTCGCTCTGCGGAGAGGAATTACGATGTGGTAACCGGGAGCTTCTCGGTGAAACTTGCCTTGGAGGAGTGGCGCCACTGGTTGGAGGGGGCGGAGCAGCAGCGCTTATTGTCTGGACTGACCACAAGAATCTTGCTTACGTGCAATCGGCTAGACGCCCCAACTCCCTGGCCAGGCCAGGTGGTCGCTGTTTTTCGGACGATTCAATTTTTTCCCTGACGCTCCGACCCGGATCTAAGAACGGCAAGGCGGACGCCTTTGTCTCGGATGTTCTCCAAGACGGAGGAGAGTGGGTCCAAGACCGAGACAACTCTCCCCCGGAACTGGCGTCGGGAGCTGTTAGGGTGGAAGATTGAGGAGGAGGTGATGGCGTCTCTTCGACGCAGCCCGGTCCTGGTAACGTCCATCCGGTCGGTTGTTTGTCCGAGTCGTTCGCCCTGGCGGTCTCAAATGGTCCCACGCCAGCAAGATGGCTTGTCGCCCTGGCGTGGCTCGGACGATGGCGCTTTCTTCGCAGACGCTTTGGTGTGCCGCGGCCGAGATACCGGGTTATGTTGCTGCCTGTCCAGTGTGTGCGCAGAATAAGAGTACCAACCGGCCCAGCTCTGGACTACTTCACCCCCTTCCTATTCCCCGCGACCATGGTCGCATCTGGCCCTGGACTTTGTCACTGGGTTGCCCGCTTCGAGGGGAACACGGTCGTTCTGACTATCGTGGGACAGATTCAGCAAGTTCGCCCACTTTGTGCCTATTGCCAGCTGTTCCTCTCCCGGAGACGCCCGAGATCCTGGTTAGGGAGGTTTTCAGGGTCCACGGGTTGCCCAGTGATATCGTTCCACCGGGCCCCTCAGTTACCTCTGCTGTCTGGAAGTCCTTCTGTTTGGCCATTGGAGCTACAGTCAGTCCCACATCTGGTTTTCACCCCCAATCTAATGGTCAGGCGGAGAGAGCCAACCAGAAGATGGAACCACGCTACGCTGCCTGGCCCCCTCCAACCCCCACCTCCTGGGTCTCTCAGTTGCCTTGGGCTGAGTATGCCCACAATACTCTCCCCTACATCTGCCACTGGGATGTCTCCCTTCCAGTGCCTGTATGGCTACCAACCTCCCTTGTTCCCTTCTCAGGAGAAGGAGCTCTCAGTGCCTTCTGTTCAGGCCCATATTCGGCCGCTAGCCACCGGACCTGGCATCGGGCCAGAAAGGCACTCCAAGAGCTTCGGACCGGCATCAGCTCCAGGCGACCGCCGCCGATCCCGGCTCCCACCTACACCATCGGAGATAGGGTCTGGTTGGCTACACGGGATCTTCCTTTCACGGACTGAGTCTAGGGAAGTTGTTACCAAGTTATTGGTCCGTTTGTGGTGGAGAAGGTGATCAATCCGTGGCAGTTCGACCAAACTCCCGAGACGCCAGATCCATCCCACCTTCATGTCTCCTGCCTCAAGCCTGCTTTCCCCAGCTCCTCTGTTGCCTCTCCGCCTCCTCCTCCTCCTCGATGATCGGAGGTGGTCCCGCCTACACGGCTGCGACGATCATGGATTCCAGACGGCGGGGCCGGGGTTTCCCAGTATCTCGTGGATGGGAGGGGCATGGTCTGAAGAGAGGAGCTGGATTCCGCGCCGACAGATCCTAGATGCTGACCTCATCCGTGACTTCCACCGCCTCCATCCTGGCGCTCCGGGAGTCCGCCCGGTGGCGTTTGGGCCGGAGGGGGGGGGGTACTGTAACGATCCCGGCAGTCTGAGTTCGGGTCCTGTCTGTGGACTAGTTTTTTCTGTTCGTGATCTCCAGTTTCCCGAGGGTTCTGGAACGCTCCGGGGAGCTCTCTTGATTTCCGCACCTGCATCCCATCAGCAATCTGCACACCTGGTCCTGATCATCACCCTTCTTAGGCTCTGGCCTAACATCCATTCCCTGCCGGATCGTTAGCCATTAACATCATTCTCCCGAACCTTCACCCAACCCCTGCCGTGCCATCAGTTCATCTGCTACTTCACCACCACCTACTCATCTCCCGCCACCCGCTCCGCCTCTACTGGACTATTCTGCATCTTTTTCCTGTAAATAAACACTCTCATTCGTTCAACTCACCTTGTCCTGGTCTGCTTCTGGGTTCGGGTCTTAGAGAACCGTGACACATCTGTGTGTGTGTGTGTGTGTGTGTGTGTGTGTGGCTACCTGTTCGTGGTGGTTGATACATTTTTCTATCCGAGCTCACAGCTCCCAAACTCTCCACCACTTAACTGGACAGGGGCAGGATAAGCCAGGTACTAAAGGGAGGAGGATGGAAGGAGATGGTGAGAAAGTATATCATGGGTTTAAATGACTACAATTTCTCAATATTGAGTCTAGCTAGCTAAAGTTAGCTAACGTTACAGTAACTTTAACTAGCTAGCTACTGTAGCTAACGTTAGCTAAAACGTACCAACATTTATACAACAATTACCAGCTAACATTACAGGCTATGTAGCTTGGCTAGCTGATGAAAAACCAAGAGTACATTACATGATGTATTGTTTTTAAGTTATTTGATAGTAGTTTGATGAATTATTATCTTAGCTAGCGAATAGCTAAGGTTCACTCACCTTTCACGTCAATCCGTTGCAAGTCATCTCTTATTGGTCGCGCCTCTCCAACCATCCGCGCGCTTCCCCTTCCAGTTGTCTTTGACCAACGGTCTCAATTTGAATTCTACGCCGCGCGCCCTTTACTCACGAGGGCGCTGCTGGTTCCAAAACGAACCCCTCTTTTGAAAAGGCTTCTTCAAAGAACCCCTGAAGTCTACAACGGTTCAACAACGAGCTGATGGCAGAGTATAGGCTTGGAAATTAATCTTAAGGTATATTTTTTACCTTATATTATCCTAAAGGATCCTACAGGAAGCTTTTTCTTTTAAGAGTGCACTTTTACTCATTTATCTGCAAAACCATGCCTTCCGAGTTGTAAAGGGGTGGCCAGCCACATAATTAGTTTTAAAAGTCTACCATGACAACAACTATCCCATTGACTATATCCAGTAATAGTTTCTTATTGTTCTAGTTAAGATCTCACAACACAGTTAGGCTACTACAATTAAGGCATAAGCCATAAGTATATATCATTTGAAAATGCAGTGAAAATTGGCTTGAACTTGTCGTGGTAATAACAATTTTGAAAAACACTAAAAAGGCTATGTATTCTCCCAAGGTCAATACTTCAAAAAATAATGAATCATAAAATGTTTGTCCGCTGTAGTTGCGTGTCTTTCTTTTTTTGCTGAAATCCATACATTTTTTTTTGCAACTGTGTCATTTGAATATCCAATGACTTAGACCAAGGGCTCCAAATACTCGTTTGTTTCTGTATGATATGTTGGATTAAGGAATAAAGACAGACACCAATGTTCAGTTCAATAGCCTTGTTAAGCCTTGTACAAATCCCTACGCGTGGAGTCTGGGGAACAGTCCAACTAGTCGATTACCTATCAACTAGACTCCGTAACATCATCCTTTTCAATAGAAAGTGCAAACATAACGGCATAACATTGCGTTCTTAACAGTCAAGTCATAACAATTGAAAAGCATGACATTTTCTTTTTACTTCAGCTGTCATCTTCCTTTTTTAATTTTTTTTTTTAATTTTTGAAATATTTTTTTAAATTAACAGACAACAAGTTAAGTCTCTTGCTTACAGAGTAAGCCTGTCCGGTGGCTTGCACAGCCGACCCACCCGTGAGTAAGTATTGGCTCTGACAGGGGTAGGATTAGGGCCACGAGCTGGAGAGTTTGGTGGGGTAGAAGCTTCACCTTCAGTTGGCTCATGTCTCAATTCTGCACCCCCTTACCCTTAGGCCTGGACTGTGATCCAGCTCATCTAAGTGAGTGTATGGCATGTTCTGGTTTGTCTGCTCTGCTACGCGCAGATCCACCCGACTGCACGATAGAGGGAGCCACCAACATCCACCAGGTAAGAACGTGGTGCAACTCTCTGTAGGCATGTGCCCAGCCTCCAAAGTCCTGTGTGGTCTCCCGGCAGCGGTTTCATCCTTATAGTTTCACCCACCTCCAGCTCTGGTAGGTCTCGAGCAGTCCGGTCGTAGAAGCACTTAGCGAGCTGCTTTCTGTGACGCAGTTTGTCCGTGACGCCAACCATGACGCAGGGCTCAAGTAGCTTGTTAGCTACGGGGATAGTAGTCTTCAGACGTCTGGACAGAAGGCGCTGTGCTGGGCTGCTGTCCATGTTTTCGGTGGGTGTGTTCCTCCACTGTAAGATCGCTTTCCATGGGTCGTTGCTGTCGCGCAAGGCCCTGCTTAACAGGTTTTTTGCAATCTTGACAGCTGATTCTGCCTTGCCATTTGCTTTTGGGTGTCTTGGAGAGGAGGTCACGTGGTCAAACTCCCATTCTGAGGCGAAACGCTTGAACTGTGCAGTGAATTGTGGGCCATTGTCCGTGATTACCTTGTCAGGCTGACCTTGCCTTGCAAACTGCGCCTTGCAGCGCTTTTATGACCGTCTCTGCGGACAAGTCAGGGAGCAGTTCAATTTCCCAAAAGTCAGAGTAATGATCAACGAGGAGAAGATAGTCCTTTTGTCTGTGGCTGAATAAGTCCATGCTGATGATTTGCCAGGCCCTTGTGGGCAGTTCGTGTGACATCATGGTTTCCTTTTGCTGTTCATGAGCGTACTCGTTGCATGTGGTACAGTTGCTGACAAAGTCTTTAATTTCTGCTTGCATGTTTGGCCAGTATAATGTTTCACGAGCCTGACGGTAGCATGCGTCACCTCCAACGTGACTGGAGTGTATGCGGGTAAGCATCTCTGGACGTAGTGATTTGGGAATAATGACCTTCTGACCTCTGAACAAGACGCCATTTTGCACACTGATCTCATCTCGAAAGGTCCAGTATTCTCTCACTGTGAAAGGTGTCTCCTCTTTCAGATATGGCCAACCTGCAGAGAGCCATGGACTTCAGTGACTGTAGGTGTTCGTCCTTGTCTGTATGTTGCCTGATCTGGGCTAGGCGGTGATCTGTCACGTTTAAGTAGTCTGCCTGATTGATCTGTTGAACATCTTGTTGTTCCTGCTGTAGCGAACAGATGGCCTGCCGCTGATAGGCAGTGCCTCTACCTGTACATTGTGCTGTTGCCCTGCTCAGTGTGTCGCTGATGTACATCTCAGGTCCTGGCTTGTAAATGACCTTCAGGCTGTAGTTTTGCAGAGTCAGGAGCATACTTTGAAGCCTCTTGGGCGCGTTGAGGAGAGGTTTATTGAATATGGCAATGAGTGGTTTGTGGTCAGTTTCAGCGGTGACCAGCTCTCGACCATATAAGTAGTGATGGAATCGCTGGCAGGAGAAGACGATGCTGAGGCACTCTTTCTCAATTTGTGCATAGTTTTGTTCGGTGGGGGTGAGCGCTCTCGAGGCAAACGCAACGGGCTGGCCTTCCTGCATAAGGCAGCATCCAAGTCCCCTTTGGCTAGAGTCGCTCTGGGATTGTGACAGGCTTCGTGACGTCGTAGTAGCGCAACACTGGCATGGATGAAGCCAGAGATTTCATCTCCTGCACTGCGGCCTCGTGCTTGGGTAGCCAGTGCCATGGTGTGTCTTTGTCCAGCAACCGGCGCAGAGGCTCACAGACTGCTGATAGGTGTGGCATGAACTTTGCAAGATAGTTTGCAAAGCCGATGAGACGCTGTACTCCTTTTGCATCAGACGGGTTTGGCATGTCGAGATCGCTTGGACCTTGTCTGGGTCCGGCTTCAGGCCTTTTGCCGAGAGAATGTGGCCATGGAAGTGGACGTCTTTCACCTTGAACCGCAGCTTCTTCAGGCCAAGACGAAGCTTAACTGATCGGCAGCGCTCCATCAGTGCCAGGAGCTTCACATCGTGGTCGCGTTCTGCTTCTTCGTCTGTTACACCACAGCCTACGATCAGGATATCATCGGCGATGGGTTCAATGCCCTTGAGCCCAGCCAGTAACTCGTGCTGCTTGCGTTGGTATACCTCAGGCGCCACTGAGACACCAAACGGGAGCTTGAGCCAGCGTTTCCGACCCCAGGGGGTCCAGAAGGTAGTCATGAAGCTGCTTTCTTCGTCCAGCTTGCATTGAAGGAATGCATCTCGGGCATCCACCAAGGTGAAAATCCTGGCCTTGGGAAGCTTATAGAGGACATCCTCTAGTGTCGGCATGATGTAGTGGGATCGCTTTCAGTGCTTGGTTCAGATGCTTTGGGTCGATGCAGACCCTCAGCTTCTCTGGTTTTTCACTATGACCATATTGCTGATCCAGTCAGTTGGTTCAGTCACAGATGTCATGTGGCCATCGGCCTCATACTTGTCCAGCTGGGCCTTCACAGCCACTTTCATTGCAATGGGCACATTGCGAGGAGCACACTGGACTGGAGTAATGCTCTCATCCACTTCAAAGTGTACCTCCCCAGGCACTGATTCAACGGGCATGTTGAATACATCGTCATATCTGCTGAGTAGTTGTTCTTTGGACAGGGGTCCATGCTGGACATGATCCACAATGTGCAGGTCATTTGGTACAGTGAACTGCATCAGTCCCAGGCGTTCGCATGTAGAGCCTGAGAGGAGAGGATTTTGACTGGTTTTCACAATCTCGAACTCCAGCTTGTGTTTGCGTCCCCGAATAACACATTCGGTCTCAAAGGTGCCCATAGAGCTCATTAGTTCTCCTGAGTACAGCTTTAGTCTAGTATCGCTGGGAAATAGATGTGTGTCAGGTGCCAGATTGATTTTGTCTTTGTAGCTCATTACGTTGCATGTAGCACCCGAATCCAGTTGACATTGTTGTTGCTTGTTGTGTAATCGTGAGTGTCACAAACCATTTCTTCCCTCTTGAGTGTACAGCCCCAATGGATTCATGCATGTAAATGTCACTTTCACTGTTCAGCTCTGAACATTGAGTAACATCATCAACACAGTGAATCTTGCCCTCACTCACCCTTCTTTGCTTTTGAGACACACTTTTGCAAAGTGATTATTAGTTCCACAAGCTCTGCATGGTTTTCCATAGGCCGGGCAGTGCTCTTTGCCACGTGTGTGTGTATTCCCACAGTATTTACATGCTACGGGGCTCTCTGTGTTCACCGTTCGTGGTGAATTACTCTGCCTCGATTGGTTTTGTCTGAATGTCTGCCTAGCAACAGCGTGAACAGTATCAACGCCGGAGCGTGGGGTTTCGTTTCCATTGCTCTCATTCTCATGTCAGTGACTTCAGCAGTGCGGCACATTTCGATGGCAGTTACTAATGTTAAGCCTCTCTCTCCAGTAGACGCCGGCGCGTATTCTCATTTGCAATTCCCAGTACTATTTTGTCACGAATCAGTTCATCTTTCAATCCCCCGTATTCACAAGTGGCGGATTTCTCTCTCAAACGGGTTACAAAGTTGTGTACTGACTCACCCTCTTCCTGTTTGCAGCTTCAAAACGAACCGCTCGTAAATTACGTTTCTGGCGGGTTTGAAGTAATTCTCCAATGCATCCAATATAGCCTTTGCATCACACTGTTGTCGTGCCGTGAGGGTGAGATTGTGCCGGTAGATATGCCTGCATTCGCTGCCCATTAAACTCCTCAGAGTTGCCGCTTGTACCTCGTTGGGTTTCTCATGTAGACCGGTCGCCAGCGCATAGTCCTCGAATTCATCCCTGAAGTTGTCCCAATTAGTATTCCAGTCCCCTGTGAGAACCATGTGATTTGGTGGCGGAATGTTCGCTGCCATAGCAATGGAATAGGAGATTTCTTTGTCTTCAGTCATGGAGGTAGGTAGTGATGCTAGCTAGCCAGCTAACACGAGTTGATCAGTGTTGTGAGTAGGAAACGGCTTGTGTTCGCATATGGAACGTAACTCGCGCCTATACTGTACTTAGCTACAAAAATAACAAACGTGTGTTTTCCGAGCCACTTCTGATACCATGTTTCTGTATGATATGTTGGATTAAGGAATAAAGACAGACACCAATGTTCAGTTCAATAGCCTTGTTAAGCCTTGTACAAATCCCCTACGCGTGGAGTCTGGGGAACAGTCCAACTAGTCGATTACCTATCAACTAGACTCCGTAACATCGTTGTCCAATCAAATCACACAATCTACAGATGGGCTGTCAACCAATCAACATTTTGCAGATCATTACAGGCGTCAGTAAACACAAAATTGGGCGCATAACTTTATTGACTTGGCACATTTTCTGTCCAGAGACACTGAGAAATAACAACCAGGAAAGATAAATCATAGAAATATATGTTTATTTTACATATTACAATAATTGTATAGCGTAGGTTTCATTTACAAACAGACACATTCACTACATTTGTTCCATTATTCACTAAATTACTTATTATTTTCAGTAAACTCTTATTCTATAACATTTATTGTTTTAACATTCACACTGCTAGTTTTACACATTATATTTATATATATATACACACTACCGTCATTTATATAAATATAATATATAATTATCAATATATAACCAAATAATAGATACAGTGGGGAAAAAAGTATTTAGTCAGCCACCAATTGTGCAAGTTCTCCCACTTAAAAAGATGAGAGAGGCCTGTAATTTTCATCATAGGTACAAGTCAACTAGGATAGACAAAATGAAGAAAAATTCCAGAAAATCACATTGTAGGATTTTTAATGAATTGATTTGCAAATTATGGTGGAAAATAAGTATTTGGTCAATAACAAAAGTTTCTCAATACTTTGTTATATACCCTTTGTTGGCAATGACACAGGTCAAACGTTTTCTGTAAGTCTTCACAAGGTTGTCACACACTGTTGCTGGTATTTTGGCCCATTCCTCCATGCAGATCTCCTCTAGAGCAGTGATGTTTTGGGGCTGTCGCTGGGCAACACAGACTTTCAACTCCCCTCCAAGATTTTCTATGGGGTTGAGATCTGGAGACTGGCTAGGCCACTCCAGGACCTTGAAATGCTTCGTACGAAGCCACTCCTTCGTTGCCCGGACGGTGTGTTTGGGATCATTGTCATGCTGAAAGACCCAGCCACGTTTCATCTTCAATGCCCTTGCTGACGGAAGGAGGTTTTCACTTAAAATCTCACGATACATGGCCCCATTCATTCTTTCCTTTACATGGATCAGTCGTCCTGGTCCCTTTGCAGAAAAACAGCCCCAAAGCATGATGTTTCCACCCCCATTCTTCACAGTAGGTATGGTGTTCTTTGGATGCAACTAAGCATTCTTTGTCCTCCAAACACGACGAGTTGAGTTTTTACCAAAAAGTTCTATTTTGGTTTCATATGACATTCTCCCAATCCTCTTCTGGATCATCCAAATGCACTCTAGCAAACTTCAGACGGGCCTGGACATGTACTGGCTTAAGCAGGGGGACACATCTTGCACTGCAGGATTTGAGTCCCTGGCGGCGTAGTGTGTTACTGATGGTAGGCTTTGTTACTTTGGTCCCAGCTCTCTGCAGGTCATTCACTAGGTCCCCCCGGTGGTTCTGGGATTTTTGCTCACCGTTCTTGTGATCATTTTGACCCCACGGGGTGAGATCTTGCGTGGAGCCCCAGATTGAGGGAGATTATCAGTGGTCTTGTATGTCTTCCATTTCCTAATAATTGCTCCCACAGTTGATTTCTTCAAACCAAGCTGCTTACCTATTGCAGATTCAGTCTTCCCAGCCTGGTCCAGGTCTACAATTTTGTTTCTGGTGTCCTTTGACAGCTCTTTGGTCTTCGCTATAGTGGAGTTTGGAGTGTGACTGTTTGAGGTTGTGAACAGGTGTCTTTTATACTGATAACAAGTTCAAACAGGTGCCATTAATAGAGGTAACAAGTGGAGGACAGAGGAGCCTCTTAAAGAAGAAGTTACAGGTCTGTGAGAGCCAGAAATCTTGCTTGTTTGTAGGTGACCAAATACTTATTTTCCACCATAATTTGCAAATAAATTCATTAAAAATCCTAACAATGTGATTTTCTGGATTTTTTTCCCTCAATTTGTCTGTCATAGTTGACGTGTACCTATGATGAAAATTACAGGCCTCTCTCATCTTTTTTAAGTGGGAGAACTTGCACAATTGGTGGCTGACTAAATACTTTTCCCCCCACTGTATATAGCATTTACTATATAGACACACACACACACACACACACACACAGACACACACACACACACACACACACACATACATACATACATACATACAGTATTGAGAGATAGGGAGAGACAGACAGTTGTGAGGACAATATGTCTGAGAATCAATATGTAGGTTGTAGTTTAGAATGAGTTAAAGGCAGAGGAGGGTACAATAGGACAAGTGTTTTGTCCCTGACCAGTCCTCCTACTGCCAGACCACTGGATCCTGTGTCTCCATCTAAAACGTCATTTCTGTGCCGGCCGTGCTTGGCCACACTAAGAACCAAGACCCAGAAGAAGGGTAAGAAGAGGACATTGGCTGTTACACCAGCTAAGGAGGAGAAGGTGAGATTGGCTGTTACACCAGCTAAGGAGAAGAAGGTGAGATTGGCTGGTACACCAGCTAAGGAGAAGAAGGTGAGATTGGCTGTTACACCAGCTAAGGAGAAGAAGGTGAGATTGGCTGTTACACCAGCTAAGGAGGAGAAGGTGAGATTGGCTGTTACACCAGCTAAGGAGAAGAATGTGAGATTGGCTGGAACACCAGCTAAGGAGAAGAAGGTGAGATTGGCTGTTACACCAGCTAAGGTGAAGAAGGTGAGATTGGCTGTTACACCAGCTAAGGAGAAGAAGGTGAGATTGGCTGTTACACCAGCTAAGGAGAAGAAGGTGAGATTGGCTGTTACACCAGCTAAGGAGAAGAAGGTGAGATTGGCTGTTACACCAGCTAAGGAGGAGAAGGTGAGATTGGCTGTTACACCAGCTAAGGTGAAGAAGGTGAGATTGGCTGATACACCAGCTAAGGAGGAGAAGGTGAGATTGGCTGTTACACCAGCTAAGGAGGAGAAGGTGAGATTGGCTGTTACACCAGCTAAGGAGGAGAAGGTGAGATTGTCTGTTACACCAGCTAAGGTGAAGAAGGTGAGATTGGCTGTTACACCAGCTAAGGAGAAGAAGGTGAGACTGGCTGGAACACCAGCTAAGGTGAAGAAGGTGAGATTGGCTGGAACACCAGCTAAGGAGAAGAATGTGAGATTGGCTGGAACACCAGCTAAGGAGAAGAAGGTGAGATTGGCTGTTACACCAGCTAAGGTGAAGAAGGTGAGATTGGCTGTTACACCAGCTAAGGAAAAGAAGGTGAGATTGGCTGTTACACCAGCTAAGGAGAAGAAGGTGTGATTGTCTGGAAGACCAACAAAGTCCCCTGTCCCCGAGGTGAAGAGGACACCTCCAGTCTATGGGTCTGGTCCCCTGCCAGGGCCAGATATTACCTGGATTGCCATCAATACCTCCATGCTTTGTTTATGAGGTCACACGTGAAGAAGTACAAAGAGGACATCATCAAGAGGTAAGGTAGTAGAAGTATGTGATAAGAGTGATTGTTTTTTAGACTTGAGATTATAATTCAGTTGATATGCCATACCATATATCTACAATGTAGGATCATAGGTTTGTGTGATTTCTATGTACTTTCAGAGAAAGGAGTTAGTGCAGGAAAAAGATGGTCCCTTGTCCCAACCGGTGGAGACAGAGGTCTTTCAGACCTTTTCCTGGAGTGAGACTCTGGCGTGGGCAGACCCTTCCCCAGGCCAGAAACCTCAAAGTAGACCTCATCAAAGGTAGAGAAATCACCACAATGTGAGGATTAACCCAATATCATGTTCACACTAGATCATTTCACAATTGACATGTTGTATATAGTTGTACCGTTTCTACAAGTCAATTAGTAAAGTAAGTACGCCTCTGACATGTAAGCCTTGTCCGAGACAAAAGACAAAACTAAGAGAAGAAACCTTCTAATGTCTCCTCTTTTCAGAGACGACTTTCAACGTAAGAAGCAGGACCTCCTTGACAGAGGGACATGGATGGTGCTGTCAATGGCCTTGTTCACCAGCAGGCAAAATAAAATGAAGTTTGTACCAACATGCCTGGAGATGGAGCTGTGGAGGGGAGGATGCTGTGAGAAGATGTTATTCACTCTGAACTCCATGGCCATCTGCCTATGTTCTGATGCCACTAGAGGACATGTTAACAGGTTGAGGGTCGGCAATGATACCCAGATCATGAAGTGGAAGAAACAGGCTGAGGTAAGTGTGAGTCTTAAACATATGTAAACACAATCTGATTCAGCCTATTTCATAATTCTGTTATTTCAAGGTGATTACACAGGCCTATCTTACTTATGAGTACAATGAGTGGTTATTACATGTATGTCAGTAATGTCAATGTTAATTCCAGACTAAGATATTTAAGAGGAGACTGGCCTATTCCCAGGAGGAAACTGTGATGTACGGAACGTTCTCAATGACCTGGGACAATGTCCAAGTATGTCCAAAATGTGTGGTCTAACATTCTATTTATTATTGTGATAGTTCAGTAAAACAAGAATATATCTTCCAAATGGCATTTCCCATATACAGTGCATTCGGAAAGTATTCAGACCCCTTCCCTTTTTCCACATTTTGTTACGTTACAGCCTGATTCTAAAATGGATTAAACAAAATACAAATCCTCATCAATCTACACCCAGTACCCCATAATGATGAAGCGAAAACAGGTTTTTAGAAATGTTTGCAAATGTACTAAAATAAAAAACTGAAATACCTTATTTACAAAGGTATTCAGACCCTTTGCTATGAGACTCGAAATTGAGCTCAGGTGCATCCTGTTTCCATTGAACATCCTTGAGATGTCTTTACAACTTTGATTGGAATCCAGCTGTTGTAAATTCAATTGATTGGACATGATTTGGAAAGGCACACACCAGTCTATATAAGGTCCCACAGTTGACAGTGCATGTCAGAGTAAAAACCAAGCCATGAGGTCGAAGGAATTGTCTGTAAAGCTTTATAGTACAATATTATGGGGAATGGGAATGAGAGGGCTACTTCCACAGTGTTGGGAAGGGATCACAGCAGTGATTGAATGAGGGTACGAGGCATGTGTTGAGGTGTTCAGAGGCTTGACTTCAGTGCAGGACAGGAATTGACTGGGAAGACAAAAAACAACAACAGAACACAGTTAGAGACCAAAGAGCTGAGAAGGAGATAGTCCAAGCAAGGAGTAAAATCATTGATGTGTAATAATGTCATTGTGTTTCTGTACGTGATTGACTCTACATACAGTAAGAGAGAAAATTGATAGGGGTACTCACAGTGCTTGGAGAGGAAACATTCCAATGTGCCAGTGGATGAGCGGGCACATGAGACGTGGCTTCAGTTCATGTCAGGACAGAGTTGACAATGGTAGTAGAGTGGAGTGGTCATCACCTCTTAATCAGGGAACAGGAGGGGACTTAGCTGGAAATACAGGATATATGGTTCAATATGATAAAATCATTTAACATCTGATAATAGACCATGCATATAGGATATATGGTCCAATATGTTAAAATCATTTACCATCATCTTGACCAATATCTTATTGGGCTCATTTTTGGAGGTGGAAATGATATTTTAGATGGTGTCAGCATCATTGTATTTTCATTCATTCTGGAGTAGAACAGCCTTTTTCTTGTCACCAGAACTGAGCTTCTTAGAACTGAGCTTCTCAAGAAGTATCCCCAGGAGCACCCTGGGAACACGGAGCAAGGGGACTGGAATTGGTCAAATTTGCAGTTTTTATACATTTACAAAAACATTTCCTCTTTTCCTAAAAGCATGACGGTCATGACTTGTTTACATGAAAGGGGAGATTAATTTAGCACAAGACAATCAATCTGAGGTCGACATAAGGATTTTTTTTTTTCTTTAACCCCTGAGATTTAGCTGTTCTACGAGTATGAATGGTCTGAGGCAGGCGTTAGATTATAAGCGTTTTCAAGTGTAACGTTAATAACGATGGTTTTGGGGAACTGCTCAGAGATTTAACGATGCTCCTACAAAGGTTCTAGCGATGAACTTAGCCTTAAAATGCTTTTGGGAAACCGGATCCTGGATGAGACCATCTGCTAAATGACTAAAATGTAAAATGTAAGGTTTTAAATACAAATATCATATTACAGTATTTTTTGAAAACATTTTTAAATATTGATTTCACAAATATAATATTTGTACAGTTCTTTATTAAAAATGTACTTATTTTTACATTTCACTATGTAAAACCTAGCAGTACTACATATTTCACTGAGAGTGAGGCAGATATATAGCATTTTGCAAAAAAAAACATGATTATTTGTCTCTCTGAAATGAAACCATCAAGTGATAGATTTTAAACAAATACATGTCTGTCATTGAACAACCCCACACCATAATTAGATGGTGAAAAAACACCAATCTCTTTCATAATTTCTTTAAATAATAAAGGCTAATTTTACAAAACTTCTGAAAATTGATATATAGCGTTTTGGAATGAAACTCTTCTCATGTTTCCCCATCTGAGCTCAGAGTAGATGAGAGACTGCGGGGCGGTTTCCCAGACAGAGTTTAATTGAAGTCAGGACCAGGTAAATTCTACTGAAGTATCTCCACAATATCCCCACACGTCTTATTACCTGTTCTGTCTGTGTCACGTATACTCCCTCTCCGGCGTTCCAGGTCACCAGTCTGCTCATTACTATGCACACCTGTCACCATCGTTACGCCACCTGCGACCAATCAGACTGCCCTGGACTCCATCCCCTTCCTGATTACCTCCCCTATATCTGTCACTCTTTTTGGTTCCTTCCCCAGTTGTTATTGATTCTGTTTCAGTGTTTCATGTCTGTACGCTACTCGTGTTTCTTGTTTTGTTCTATGTATTATTAAATTCACTTCCTGTACTTGCTTCCTGACTCCCAGCGTTCACATTACAGTCTGGCTGTAGCAGGCTGCCTAGTAAATTAAATGTCTTTGGCCCCATTACACTAAAACATGTAGGCACAATGTTGTCCTCATCAATGTAATTTGCAAGAACAAAATATTCAAACCGTTCTGTATATGAGCTCCACTGCTCAATACTTTCATCAAACTGTCCAATGTTTCCAACTATTCCAGCCATTTTTCATTTCTCAACAGGCTCCTGATTGTCACTCACTTCAATATTGGCCTCAACCACAGCAATATTTTCCTCAGTCACGTGATCTTCATTCACTTCACTCACTGACGTTTCCTCCTCAAGTTTGCTCATTTAGTAGTTTTAATGAAAAGGTTCATCTTCCCAGTTGAAAAAAATGTCCTTTCCTTTAATCAATGTACAGTTGAAGTCGGAAGTTTACATATATTTAGGTTGGAGTCATTAAAACTTGTTTTTCAACCACTCCACAAATTTCTTGTTAACAAACTATAGTTTTGGCAAGTCGGTTAGGACATCTACTTTGTGTATGACACAAGTAATTTTTCCAACAATTGTTTACAGACAGATTATTTCACTTATAATTCACTGTATCACAATTCCAGTGGGTCAGATGTTTACATACACTAAGTTGACTGTGCCTTTAAACAGCTTGGAAAAATCCAGAAAATGATGTAATGGCTTTAGAAGCTTCTGATAGGCTAATTGACATCATTTGAGTCAATTGGAGGTGTACCTGTGGATGTATTTCAAGGCCTCTCTGCTTAACATCATGGGAAAATCTAAAGAAATCAACCAAGACCTCAGAAAAAATTGTAGACCTCCACAAGTCTGGTTCATCCTTGGGAGCAATTTCCAAATGCCTGAAGGTACCACATTCATCTGTACAAACAATAGTACGCAAGTATAAACACCATGGGACCACACAGCCATCATACCGCTCCAGAAGGAGATGTGTTCGGTCTCCTAGAGATGAACGTACTTTGGTGCAAAAAGTGCAAATCAATCCCAGAACAACAGCAAAGAACCATGTGAAGATGCAGGAGGAAACAGGTACAAAAGTATCTATATCCACATTAAAACGAGTCCTATATTAACATAACCTGAAAGGCCGCTCAGCAAGGATGAAGCCACTGCTCCAAAACCGCAATAAAAAAGCCAGACTATGGTTTGCAACTGCACATGGGGACAAAGATCGTACATTTTGGAGAAATGTCCTCTGGTCTGATGAAACAAAAATAGAACTGTTTGGCCATAATGACCATCGTTATGTTTTGAGGAAAAAGGGGGGATCTTGCAAGCCGAAGAACACCATCCCAACCGTGAAGCACGGGGGTGGCAGCATCATGCTGTGGGGGTGCTTTGCTGCAGGAGGGACTGGTGCACTTCACAAAATAGATGGCATCATGAGGAAGGAAAATTATGTGGATATATTGAAGCAACATCTCAAGACATCAGTCAGGAAGTTAAAGCTTGGTCGCAAATGGGTCTTCCAAATGGACATTGACCCCATGCATACTTCCAAAGTTGTGGAAAAATTGCTTAAGGACAACAAAGTCAAGGTATTGGAGTGGCCATCACAAAGCCCTGACCTCAATCCTATAGAAAGTTTGTGGACAGAACTGAAAAAGCGTGTTTGAGGAAGGAGGCCTACAAACCTGACTCAGTTACACCCGCTCTGTCAGGAGGAATGGGCCAAAATTCACCCAACTTATTGTGGGAAGCTTGTGGAAGGCTACCCGAAACGTTTTACCCAAGTTAAACAATTTAAAAGCAATGCTACCAAATACAAATTGAGTGTATGTAAACTTCTGACCCCACTAGGAATGTGATGAAAGAAATAAAAGCTGAAATAAATCACTCTCTCTACTATTATTCTGACATTTTACATTCTTAAAATAAAGTGGTGATCCTAACTGACCTAAGACAGGGAATGTTTACTAGGATTAAATGTCAGGAATTGTGAAAAACTGAGTTTAAATGTATTTGGCTAAGGTGTATGTAAACTTCCGACTTCAACTGTACATCTAAATCTATATTATAGACAGTTGTCCTAACCCTAACCCTGTTGGGTGATGGTATATGTATACATCTATATCTATATTATAGACAGTTGTCCTAATCCTAACCATGTTGGGTGATGGTATATATATACATCTATATCTATATTATAGACAGTTGTCCTAACCCTAACCCTGTTGGGTGATGGTATATATATATATATATACATCTATATCTATATTATAGACAGTTGTCCTAACCCTAACCCTATTGGGTGATGGTATATATAAACATCTATATCTATATTATAGACAGTTGACCTCATTGTTGATCTGAACCCACTGCCCCCAAGTCGTCGTGACATCAAGTTCTCCAGCCACCACCTCTACCCCGTCCGTTGGTCTGTCCTGTACAGAGCTCATGTGCGCCCGATATCCCAACATGCACGGCTTGAGATGCAGTCTAGTGTTTGTAGCTAGCTACCTAGTTTAAATATCAACAGTTCTGCCACAGCAGCATAACATTTGATTAACACTTGATAACGCTTGATTTCCATCGTCATCAACATTGGGTCTGATTGGCTGATAATCTAGCCCAGCAGAGAGAGACAGAAAGACAGAGAGAGGAGCGGCTGCATCTAGGACCCTCTGACCCAGCTCCATCCCTTCATCAGTCAGGAGTTGTACGTGTGTGTCAGAGCAGCAACAACACATATAGTCTAGACTCTAGCTAAGCACCATATACTAACATATCCACACAACACACCAACCAGCCAACCATATACTAACATATCCACACAACACACCAGCCAGCCAGCCATATACTAACATATCCACACAACACACCAACCAGACAGCCATATACTAACATATCCACACAACACACCAGCCAGCCAGCCATATATTAACATATCCACACAACACACCAACCAGCCAACCATATACTAACATATCCACACAACACACCAGCCAGCCAGCCATATACTAACATATCCACACAACACACCAACCAGCCAGCCATATACTAACATATCCACACAACACACCAGCCAGCCAGCCATATATTAACATATCAACACAACACACCAACCAGCCAGCCATATACTAACATATCCACACAACACACCAACCAGCCAGCCATATACTAACATATCCACACAACACACCAACCAGCCAGCCATATACTAACATATCCACACAACACACCAGCCAGCCAGCCATATATTAACATATCAACACAACACACCAGCCAGCCAGCCATATACTAACATATCCACACAACATACCAGCCAGCCAGCCATATACTAACATATCCACACAACAAACCAACCAACCAGCCATATACTAACATATCCACACAACACACCAGCCAGCCAGCCATATACTAACATATCCACACAACACACCAACCAGCCAGCCATATACTAACATATCCATACAACACACCAACCAGCCAGCCATATACTAACATATCCACACAACATACCAGCCAGCAAGCCATATACTAACATATCCACACAACACACCAACCAGCCAGCCATATACTAACATATCCATACAACACACCAACCAGCCAGCCATATACTAACAAATCCAAACAACAAACCAACCAGCCAGCCATATACTAACATATACACACAACACACCAACCAGCCAGCAATATACTAACATATCCACACAACACATCAACCAGCCAGCCAGCCATATACTAACATATCCACACAACACACCAACTAGCCAGCCAGCCATATACTAACATATCCACACAACACACCAACCAGCCAGCCATATACTAACATATCCATACAACACACCAACCAGCCAGCCATATACTAACATATCCACACAACACACCAACTCCCCAGCCATATACTAACATATCCACACAACACACCAACCAGCCAGCCATATTCTAACATATCCACACAACACACCAGCCAGCCAGCCATATACTAACATATCCACACAACACACCAGCCAGCCAGCCATATACTAACATATCCACACAACACACCAACCAGCCAGCCATATTCTAACATATCCACACAACACACCAACCAGACAGCCATATACTAACATATCCACACAACACACCAACCAGCAAGCCATATACTAACATATCCACACAACACACCAACTCCCCAGCCATATACTAACATATCCACACAACACACCAACCAGCCAGCCATATTCTAACATATCCACACAACACACCAGCCAGCCAGCCATATACTAACATATCCACACAACACACCAACCAGCCAGCCAGCCATATACTAACATATCCACACAACACACCAACCAGCCAGCCAGCCATATACTAACATATCCACACAACATACCAGCCAGCCAGCCATATACTAACATATCCACACAACACACCAACCAGCCAGCCATATACTAACATAACTACACAACATACCAGCCAGACAGACATATACTAACATATCCACACAACACACCAACCAGCCAGCCATATACTAACATATCCACACAACACACCAGCCAGCCAGCCATATACTAATATATCCACACAACACACCAACCAGACAGCCAAATACTAACATATCCACACAACACACCAGCCAGCCAGCCAGCCATATACTAACATATCAACACAACACACCAGCCAGCCAGCCATATACTAACATATCCACACAACACACCAACCAGCCAGCCATATACTAACAACTCCACACAACACACCAACCAGCCAGCCATATACTAACATATCCACACAACACACCAACTCCCCAGCCATATACTAACATATCCACACAACACACCAACCAGCCAGCCATATACTAACAACTCCACACAACACACCAACCAGCCAGCCATATACTAACATATCCACACAACACACCAACTCCCCAGCCATATACTAACATATCCACACAACACACCAACCAGCCAGCCATATACTAACATATCCACACAACACACAAGCCAGCCAGCCATATACTAACATATCCACACAACATACCAGCCAGCCAGCTATATACTAATATATCCACACAACACACCAACCAGCCAGCCATATACTAACATATCCACACAACACACCAACCAGCCAGCCATATACTAACATATCCACACAACATACCAGCCAGCCAGCCATATACTAACATATCCACACAACACACCAACCAGCCAGCCAGCCATATACTAACATATCCACACAACACACCAGCCAGCCAGCCATATACTAACATATCCACACAACACACCAACCAGCCAGCCATATACTAACATATCCACACAACACACCAGCCAGCCAGCCATATACTAACATATCCACACAACACACCAACTCCCCAGCATATACTAACATATCCACACAACACACCAACCAGCCAGCCATATACTAACATATCCACACAACATACCAGCCAGCCAGCCATATACTAACATATCCACACAACACACCAACCAGCCAGCCAGCCATATACTAACATATCCACACAATACACCAGCCAGCCAGCCATATACTAACATATCCACACAACACACCAACCAGCCAGCCATATACTAACATATCCACACAACACACCAGCCAGCCAGCCATATACTAACATATCCACACAACACACCAACTCCCCAGCCATATACTAACATATCCACACAACACACCAACCAGCCAGCCATATACTAACATATCCACACAACACACCAGCCAGCCAGCCATATACTAACATATCCACACAACACACCAGCCAGCCAGCCATATACTAACATGTCCACACAACACACCAACCAGCCAGCCATATACTAACATATCCACACAACACACCAACCAGCCAGCCATATTCTAACAAATCCACACAACACAACCAACCAGCCAGCCATATAATAACATATCCACACAACACACCTGCCTGCCAGCCATATTCTAACATATCCACACAACACACCAGCCAGCCAGCCAGCCATATACTAACATAACCACACAACACACCAACCAGCCAGCCAGCCATATACTAACATATCCACACAACACACCAACCAGCCAGCCAGCCATATACTAACATATCCACACAACATACCAGCCAGCCAGCCATATACTAACATATCCACACAACACACCAACCAGCCAGCCATACACTAACATAACCACACAACATACCAGCCAGCCAGACATATACTAACATATCCACACAACACACCAACCAGCCAGCCATATACTAACATATCCACACAACACACCAGCCAGCCATCCAGCCATATACTAACATATTCACACAACACACCAACCAGCCAGCCATATACTAACATATCCACACAACACACAAGCCAGCCAGCCAGCCATATACTAACATATCCACACAACACACCAACCAGCCAGCCATATACTAACATATCCACACAAAACACCAACTAGCCAGCCATATACTATCATATCCAAACAACACACCAACTAGCCAGCCATATACTAACATATCCACACAACACACCAACAGCCAGCCATACACTAACATATCCACACAATACACCAACCAGCCAGCCATATACTAACATATCCACACAACACACCAACCAGCCAGCCATATACTAACATATCCACACAACACACCATCCAGCCAGCCATATTCTAACATATCCACACAACACACCAACCAGCCAGCCATATACTAACATATCCACACAACACACCTGCCTGCCAGCCATATACTAACATATCCACACAATACACCAGCCAGCCAGCCATATACTAACATATCCACACAACACACCAACCAGCCAGCCAGCGATATACTAACATATTCACACAACACACCAACCAGCCAGCCAGCCATATACTAACATATCCACACAACATACCAGCCAGCCAGCCATATACTAACATATCCACACAACACACCAACCAGCCAGCCATATACTAACATAACCACACAACAAACCAGCCAGCCAGACATATACTAACATATCCACACAACACACCAACCAGCCAGCCATATACTAACATATCCACACAACACATCAACCAGCCAGCCAGCCATATACTAACATATCCACACAACACACCAACTAGCCAGCCAGCAATATACTAACATATCCACACAACACACCAACCAGCCAGCCATATACTAACATA
This sequence comes from Coregonus clupeaformis, assembly GCF_020615455.1. NCBI lineage: Eukaryota > Metazoa > Chordata > Actinopteri > Salmoniformes > Salmonidae > Coregonus > Coregonus clupeaformis. The sequence continues at coordinate 21,645 of NW_025535805.1, read as the reverse complement.
TCCATACAACACACCAACCAGCCAGCCATATACTAACATATCCAAACAATACACCAACCAGCCAGCCATATACTAACATATCCACACAACACACCAACCAGCCAGCCATATACTAACATATCCACACAACACACCAGCCAGCCAGACATATACTATCATATGCACACAACACACCAACCAGCCAGCCATATACTAACATATCCACACAACACACAAGCTAGCCAGCCATATACTAACATATCCACACAACATACCATCCAGCCAGCCATATACTAACATATCCACACAACACACCAGCCAGCCAGCCAGCCATATACTAACATTTCCACACAACACACCAACCAGCTAGCCATATACTAACATATCCACACAACACACCAACCAGCAAGCAATATACTAACATATCCACACAACACACCAACTCCCAGGCCATATACTAACATATCCACACAACACACCAACCAGCCAGCCATATTCTAACATATCCACACAACACACCAGCCAGCCAGCCATATACTAACATATCCACACAACACACCAACCAGCCAGCCAGCCATATACTAACATATCCACACAACACACCAACCAGCCAGCCAGCCATATACTAACATATCCACACAACATACCAGCCAGCCAGCCATATACTAACATATCCACACAACATACCAGCCAGCCAGCCATATACTAACATATCCACACAACACACCAACCAGCCAGCCAGCCATATACTAACATAACCACACAACATACCAGCCAGACAGACATATACTAACATATCCAAACAACACACCAACTAGCCAGCCATATACTAACATATCCACACAACACACCAACCAGCCAGCCAGCCATATACTAACATATCCACACAACACACCAACCAGCCAGCCATATACTAACATATCCACACAACACACCAGCCAGCCATATACTAATATATCCACACAACACACCAGCCAGCCAGCCAGCCATATACTAACATATCAACACAACACACCAACCAGCCAGCCATATACTAACATATCCACACAACACACCAACTAGCCAGCCATATACTAACATATCCACACAACACACCAACCAGCCAGCCATATACTAACAACTCCACACAACACACCAACCAGCCAGACCATATACTAACATATCCACACAACACACCAACTCCCCAGCCATATACTAACATATCCACACAACACACCAACCAGCCAGCCATATACTAACATATCCACACAACACACAAGCCAGCCAGCCATATACTAACATATCCCACAACATACCAGCCAGCCAGCCATATACTAACATATCCACACAACACACCAACCAGCCAGCCATATACTAACATATCCACACAACACACCAGCCAGCCAGCCATATACTAACATATCCACACAACACACCAACCAGCCAGCCATATACTAACATATCCACACAACACACCAGCCAGCCAGCCATATACTAACATATCCACACAACACACCAACTCCCCAGCATATACTAACATATCCACACAACACACCAACCAGCCAGCCATATACTAACATATCCACACAACATACCAGCCAGCCAGCCATATACTAACATATCCACACAACACACCAACCAGCCAGCCAGCCATATACTAACATATCCACACAACACACCAGCCAGCCAGCCATATACTAACATATCCACACAACACACCAACCAGCCAGCCATATACTAACATATCCACACAACACACCAGCCAGCCAGCCATATACTAACATATCCACACAACACACCAACTCCCCAGCCATATACTAACATATCCACACAACACACCAACCAGCCAGCCATATACTAACATATCCACACAACACACCAGCCAGCCAGCCATATACTAACATATCCACACAACACACCAGCCAGCCAGCCATATACTAACATGTCCACACAACACACCAACCAGCCAGCCATATACTAACATATCCACAAAACACACCAATCAGCCAGCCATATTCTAACATATCCACACAACACACCTGCCTGCCAGCCATATTCTAACATATCCACACAACACACCAGCCAGCCAGCCAGCCATATACTAACATAACCACACAACACACCAACCAGCCAGCCAGCCATATACTAACATATCCACACAACACACCAACCAGCCAGCCAGCCATATACTAACATATCCACACAACATACCAGCCAGCCAGCCATATACTAACATATCCACACAACACACCAACCAACCAGCCATACACTAACATAACCACACAACATACCAGCCAGCCAGACATATACTAACATATCCACACAACACACCAACCAGCCAGCCATATACTAACATATCCACACAACACACCAGCCAGCCATCCAGCCATATACTAACATATTCACACAACACACCAACCAGCCAGCCATATACTAACATAACCACACAACAAACCAGCCAGCCAGACATATACTAACATATCCACACAACACACCAACCAGCCAGCCATATACTAACACATCCACACAACACACCAGCCAGCAAGCCATATACTAACATATCCACACAACACACCAACCAGCCAGCCATATACTAACATATCCACAAAACACACCAAAAAGCCAGCCATATACTAACATATCCACACAACACACCAGCCAGCCAGCCATATACTAACATATCCACACAACACACCAACCAGCCAGCCATATACTAACATATCCACACAACACACCAACTCCCCAGCCATATACTAACATATCCACACAACACACCAACTCCCCAGCCATATACTAACATCTCCACACAACATACCAACCAGCCAGCCATATACTAACATAACCACACAACACACCAACCAGCCAGCCATATACTAACATAACCACACCAACCAGCCAGCCAGCCATATACTAACATATCCACACAACACACCAACCAGCCAGCCAGCCATATACTAACATATCCACACAACATACCAGCCAGCCAGCCATATACTAACATATCCACACAACACACCAACCAACCAGCCATACACTAACATAACCACACAACATACCAGCCAGCCAGACATATACTAACATATCCACACAACACACCAACCAGCCAGCCATATACTAACATATCCACACAACACACCAGCCAGCCATCCAGCCATATACTAACATATTCACACAACACACCAACCAGCCAGCCATATACTAACATAACCACACAACAAACCAGCCAGCCAGACATATACTAACATATCCACACAACACACCAACCAGCCAGCCATATACTAACACATCCACACAACACACCAGCCAGCCAGCCATATACTAACATATCCACACAACACACCAGCCAGCCAGCCATATACTAACATGTCCACACAACATACCAGCCAGCCAGCCATATACTAACATATCCACACAACACACCAACCAGCCAGCCATATACTAACATATCCACACAACATACCAACCAGCCAGCCAGCCATATACTAACATCTCCACACAACACACCAACCAGCCAGCCATATACTAACATATCCACACACCAACCAACCAGCCATAAACTAACATATCCACACAACACACCAACCAGCCAGCCATATACTAACATATCCACACAACACACCAGTCAGCCAGCCATATACTAACATCTCCACACAACATACCAGCCAGCCAGCTATATACTAACATATCCACACAACACACCAGTCAGCCAGCCATATACTAACATCTCCACACAACACACCAGCCAGCCAGCCAGCCATATACTAACATATCCACACAACACACCAACCAGCCAGCCATATACTAACATATCCACACAACACACCAACCAGTCAGCCATATACTAACATGTCCACACAACACACCAGCCAGCAAGCCATATACTAACATATCCACAAAACACACCAACTCCCCAGCCATATACTAACATATCCACACAACACACCAACCAGCCAGCCATATACTAACATATCCACACAACACACCAGCCAGCCAGCCATATACTAACATATCCACAAAACACACCAACTCCCCAGCCATATACTAACATATCCACACAACACACCAACCAGCCAGCCATATACTAACATATCCACACAACACACCAGCCAGCCAGCCATATACTAACATATCCACACAAAACACCAACCAGCCAGCCATATACTAACATATCCACACAACATACCAGCCAGCCAGCCATATACTAACATATCCACACAACACACCAACCAGCCAGCCATATACTAACATATCCATACAACACACTAACCAGCCAGCCATATTCTAACATATCCACACAACACACCAACCAGCCAGCCATATACTAACATATCCACACAGCACACCAACCAGCCAGCCATATACTAACATATCCACACAACACACCAACTCCCCAGCCATATACTAACATATCCACACAACACATCAACCAGCCAGCCATATACTAACATATCCACATAACATACCAGCCAGCCAGACATATACTAACATATCCACACAACACACCAACCAGCCAGCCATATACTAACATATCCACACAACACACCAACTCCCCAGCCACATACTAACATATCCACACAACACACCAACCAGCCAGCCAGCCATATACTAACATAGCCACACAACACACCAGTCAGCCAGCCATATACTAACATATCCACACAACACACCAACCAGCCAGCCAGCCATATACTAACATATCCACACAACACACCAGTCAGCCAGCCATATACTAACATATCCACACAACACACCAGCCAGCCAGCCATATACTAACATATCCACAAAACACACCAACTCCCCAGCCATATACTAACATATCCACACAACACACCAACCAGCCAGCCATATACTAACATATCCACACAACACACCAGCCAGCCAGCCATATACTAACATATCCACACAACACACCAACCAGCCAGCCATATACTAACATATCCACACAACATACCAGCCAGCCAGCCATATACTAACATATCCACACAACACACCAACCAGCCAGCCATATACTAACATATCCATACAACACACTAACCAGCCAGCCATATTCTAACATATCCACACAACACACCAACCAGCCAGCCATATACTAACATATCCACACAGCACACCAACCAGCCAGCCATATACTAACATATCCACACAACACACCAACTCCCCAGCCATATACTAACATATCCACACAACACATCAACCAGCCAGCCATATACTAACATATCCACACAACATACCAGCCAGCCAGCCATATACTAACATATCCACACAACACACCAACCAGCCAGCCAGCCATATACTAACATATCCACACAACACACCAGTCAGCCAGCCATATACTAACATATCCACACAACATACCAGCCAGCCAGCCATATACTAACATATCCACACAACACACCAACCAGCCAGCCAGCCATTTACTAACATATCCACACAACACACCAGTCAGCCAGCCATATACTAACATATCCACACAACACACCAGCCAGCCAGCCATATACTAACATATCCACACAACACACCAACTCCCCAGCCATATACTAACATATCCACACAACACACCAACCAGCCAGCCATATACTATCATATCCATACAACACACTAACCAGCCAGCCATATTCTAACATATCCACACAACACACCAACTCCCCAGACATATACTAACATATCCACACAACACACCAACCAGCCAGCCATATACTATCATATCCATACAACACACTAACCAGCCAGCCATATTCTAACATATCCACACAACACACCAACTCCAGCCAGACACCTATACTAACATATCCACACAACACACCAACCAGCCAGCCATATACTAACATATCCACACAACATACCAGCCAGCCAGCCATATACTAACATATCCACACAACACACCAACCAGCCAGACAGCCATATACTAACATATCCACACAACACACCAATCAGCCAGCCATATACTAACATATCCACACAACACACCAACCAGCCAGCCATATACTAACATATCCACACAACACACAAACTCCCCCAGCCATATACTAATATATCCACACAACACACCAACCAGCCAGCCATATACTAACATATCCACACAACATACCAGCCAGCCAGACATATACTAACATATCCACACAACACACCAACCAGCCAGCCATATACTAACATATCCACACAACACACCAACCAGCCAGCCATGTACTAACATATCCACCCAACACACCAACTAGCCAGCCATATACTAACGTATCCACACAACACACCAACCAGCCAGCCATATACTAACATATCCACACAACACACCAACCAGCCAGCCATTTTCTAACATATCCACACAACACACCAACCAGCCAGCCATATACTAACATATCCACACACCAACCAACCAGCCAGCCAGCCATATACTAACATATCCATACAACACCCCTAGCAAGCCAGCCATATACTAACGTATCCACACAACACACCAACCAGCCAGCCATATACTAACATATCCACACAACACACCAACCAGCCAGCCATTTTCTAACATATCCACACAACACACCAACCAGCCAGCCATATACTAACATATCCACACACCAACCAACCAGCCTGCCAGCCTTATACTAACATATCCACACAACACACCAGCAAGCCAGCCATATACTAACATATCCACACACCAACCAACCAGCCAGCCAGCCATATACTAACATATCCATACAACACACCAGCCAGCCAGCCATATACTAACATATCCATACAACACACCAGCCAGCCAGCCATATACTAACATATCCATACAACACACCAGCCAGCCAGCCATATACTAACATATCCACACAACACACCAACCAGCCAGCCATATACTTACATATCCACACAACACACCAGCCAGCCAGACATATACTAACATATCCACACAACACACCAGCCAGCCAGACATATACTAACACATCCACACAACACACCAACCAGCCAGCCATATACTAACATATCCACACAACACACCAGCCAGCAAGCCATATACTAACATATCCACCCAACACACCAACCAGCCAGCCATATACTAACATATCCACAAAACACACCAACCAGCCAGCCATATACTAACATTACATTTTTTACATTTTAGTCATTTAGCAGACGCTCTTATCCAGAGCGACTTACAGGAGCAATTAGGGTTAAGTGCCTTGCTCAAGGGCACATTTACGTCATTTAGCAGACGCTCTTGTCCAGAGCGACTCACAAATTGATGCATTCACCCTATAGCCAGTGGGATAACCACTTTACAATTTTTTTTGGGGGGTAGAAGGATTACTTTATCCTATCCCAGGTATTCCTTAAAGTGGGGTTTCAAATGTCTCCGGAAGGTGGTGAGTGACTCCACTGTGGGGGGGTAGAAGGATTACTTTATCCTATCCCAGGTATTCCTTAAAGAGGTGGGGTTTCAAATGTCTCCGGAAGGTGGTGAGCGACTCCGCTGTGTGTGTGTGTGGGGTGGGTAGAAGGATTGCTTTATCCTATCCCAGGTATTCCTTAAAGAGGTGGGGTTTCAAATGTCTCCGGAAGGTGGTGAGCGACTCCGCTGTGTGTGTGTGGGGGGTAGAAGGATTGCTTTATCCTATCCCAGGTATTCCTTAAAGAGGTGGGGTTTCAAATGTCTCCGGAAGGTGGTGAGTGACTCCGCTGTCCTGGCGTCGTGAGGGAGCTTGTTCCACCATTGGGGTGCCAGAGCAGCGAACAGTTTTGACTGGGCTGAGCGGGAACTATGCTTCCGCAGAGGAAGGGAGCCAGCAGGCCAGAGGTGGATGAACGCAATGCCCTCGTTTGGGTGTAGGGACTGATCAGAGCCCGAAGGTACAGAGGTGCCGTTCCCCTCGCTGCTCCAAAGGCAAGCACCATGGTCTTGTAACGGATGCGAGCTTCAACTGGAAGCCAGTGGAGTGTGCGGAGGAGGGGGGTGACGTGAGAGAACTTGGGAAGGTTGAACACCAGACGGGCTGCGGCATTCTGGATGAGTTGTAGGGGTTTAATGGCACATGCAGGGAGGCCAGCCAACAGCGAGTTGCAGTAATCCAGACGGGAGATGACAAGTGCCTGGATTAGGACCTGTGCCGCTTCCTGTGTAAGGCAGGGTCGTACTCTCCGAATGTTGTAGAGCATGAACCTGCAGGAGCGGGTCACCGCCTTGATGTTAGCGGAGAACGACAGGGTGTTGTCCAGGGTCACGCCAAGGCTCTTCGCACTCTGGGAGGAGGACACAACGGAGTTGTCAACCGTGATGGCGAGATCATGGAAAGGGCAGTCCTTCCCCGGGAGGAAGAGCAGCTCCGTCTTGCCAGGGTTCAGCTTGAGGTGGTGATCCGTCATCCATACTGATATGTCTGCCAGACATGCAGAGATGCGATTCGCCACCTGGTTATCAGAAGGGGGAAAGGAGAAGATGAGTTGTGTATCGTCAGCGTAGCAATGATAGGAGAGGCCGTGTGAGGATATGACAGAGCCAAGTGACTTGGTGTATAGGGAGAAAAGGAGAGGGCCTAGAACTGAGCCCTGGGGGACACCAGTGGTGAGAGCACGTGGTGCGGAGACAGCTTCTCGCCACGCCACTTGGTAGGAGCGACCGGTCAGGTAGGACGCAATCCAGGAGTGAGCCGCGCCGGAGATGCCCAGCTCGGAGAGGGTGGAGAGGAGGATCTGATGGTTCACAGTATCAAAGGCAGCAGACAGGTCTAGAAGGACAAGAGCAGAGGAGAGAGAGTTAGCTTTAGCAGTGCGGAGAGCCTCCGTGACACAGAGAAGAGCAGTCTCAGTTGAATGACCAGTCCTGAAACCTGATTGGTTTGGATCAAGAAGGTCATTCTGAGAGAGATAGCAAGAGAGTTGGCTAAAGACGGCACGCTCAATAGTTTTGGAAAGGAAAGAAAGAAGGGATACTGGTCTGTAGTTGTTGACATCAGTGGGGTCGAGTGTTGGTTTTTTGAGAAGGGGAGCAACTCTCGCTCTCTTGAAGACGGAAGGGACATGGCCAGCGGTCAAGGATGAGTTGATCAGCGAGGTGAGGTAGGGGGAGAAGGTCACCGGAGATGGTCTGGAGAAGAGAGGAGGGGATGGGGTCAAGCGGGCAGGTTGTTGGGCGGCCTGCAGTCACAAGTCGCAGGATTTTATCTGGAGAGAGAGGGGAGAAAGAAGTCAAAGCATAGGGTAGGGCAGTGTGAGCAGGACCAGCAGTGTTATTAGACTTAACAAACGAGGATCGGATGTCGTCAACCTTCTTTTCAAAGTGGTTGACAAAGTCATCCACAGAGAGAGAGGAGGGGGGGATTCAGGAGGGAGGAAAATGTGGCAAAGAGCTTCCTAGGGTTAGAGACAGATGCTTGGAATTTAGAGTGGTAGAAGGTGGCCTTAGCAGCAGAAACAGATGAAGAAAATGTAGAGAGGAGGGAGTGAAAAGATGCCAGGTCGGCAGGGAGTTTAGTTTTCTTCCATTTCCCTCCGCTGCCCGGAGCTCTGTTCTGTGAGCTCGCAATGAGTCATCAAGCCACGGAGCTGGAGGGGAGGACCGAGCCGGCCGGGAGGATAGGGGACACAGAGAGTCAAAGGATGCAGAAAGGGAGGAGAGGAGGGTTGAGGAGGCAGAATCAGGAGATTGGAGGGAGAAGGATTGAGCAGAGGGAAGAGATGATAGGATGGAAGAGGAGAGAGTAGTGGGAGAGAGAGAGCGAAGGTCTGCGGCGGCGCATTACCATCTGTGTAGGGGCAGAGTGAGTAGTGTGGGAGGAGAGCGAGAGAGAAAAGGAAACAAAGTAGTGGTCGGAGACATGGAGGGGAGTTGCAGTGAGATTAGTAGAGGAGCAGCATCTAGTGAAGATGAGGTCAAGCGTATTGCCTGCCTTGTGAGTAGGGGGGGACGGTGAGAGGGTGAGGTCAAAAGAGGAGAGGAGTGGAAAGAAGGAGGCAGAGAGAAATGAGTCAAATGTGGACATAGGGAGGTTGAAATCCCCCAAAACTGTGAGGGGTGAGCCATCCTCAGGAAAGGAACTTATCAAGGCGTCAAGCTCATTGATGAACTCTCCAACACACCAACTAGCCAGCCATATACTAACATATCCACACAACACACCAACCAGCCAGCCATATACTTACATATCCACACAACACACCAACCAGCAAGCCATATACTAACATATCCACACAACACACCAACCAGCCAGCCATATACTAACATATCCACACAACACACCTGCCTGCCAGCCATATTCTAACATATCCACACAACACACCAGCCAGCCAGCCAGCCATATACTAACATAACCACACAACACACCAACCAGCCAGCCAGCCATATACTAACATATCCACACAACACACCAACCAGCCAGCCAGCCATATACTAACATATCCACACAACATACCAGCCAGCCAGCCATATACTAACATATCCACACAACACACCAACCAACCAGCCATACACTAACATAACCACACAACATACCAGCCAGCCAGACATATACTAACATATCCACACAACACACCAACCAGCCAGCCATATACTAACATATCCACACAACACACCAGCCAGCCATCCAGCCATATACTAACATATTCACACAACACACCAACCAGCCAGCCATATACTAACATATCCACACAACACACCAGCCAGCCATCCAGCCATATACTAACATATTCACACAACACACCAACTAGCCAGCCATATACTAACATATCCACACAACACACCAACCAGCCAGCCAGCCATATACTAACATATTCACACAACACACCAACTAGCCAGCCATATACTAACATATCCACACAACACACACCAACCAGCCAGCCATATACTAACATATTCACACAACACACCAACCAGCCAGCCATATACTAACATATCCACACAACAGACCAACCAGCCAGCCAGCCATATACTAACATATTCACACAACACACCAACCAGCCAGCCATATACTAACATATCCACACAACACACACCAACCAGCCAGCCATATACTAACATATTCACACAACACACCATCCAGCCAGCCATATACTAACATATTCACACAACACACCAACCAGCCAGCCATATACTAACATATCCACACAACACACACCAGCCAGCCATATACTAACATATCCACACAACACACCTGCCTGCCAGCCATATACTAACATATCCACACAACACACCAGCCAGCCAGCCATATACTAATATATCCACACAACACACCAACCAGCCAGCCAGCCATATACTAACATATTCACACAACACACCAACCAGCCAGCCAGCCATATACTAACATATCCACACAACATACCAGCCAGCCAGCCATATACTAACATATCCAAACAACACACCAACCAGCCAGCCATATACTAACATAACCACACAACAAACCAGCCAGCCAGACATATACTAACATATCCACACAACACACCAACCAGCCAGCCATATACTAACACATCCACACAACACACCAGCCAGCCGATACGATATGTATTGTGATTATCATGATTCTATATGTATTGCGATACAATACTGTGATTTCATTGCGATTCGATGTTCCAAACATCTTGCTCATCATAGGTCTGCTACAGAGGGACTAGAGAGAGCCATGACAAAACTAGCTTAGATCAGGTCAAATAATAAAAGTAGCTGAAAACAAATAGGAAAAATCAGTTTTGTTGCAGGTACAGCCAACTAGCCAGCCATATACTAACATATCCACACAACACACCAACCAGCCAGCCATATACTTACATATCCACACAACACACCAACCAGCAAGCCATATACTAACATATCCACACAACACACCAACTCCCCAGCCATATACTAACATATCCACACAACACACCAACCAGCCAGCCAGCCATATACTAACATAGCCACACAACACACCAGTCAGCCAGCCATATACTAACATATCCACACAACACACCAACCAGCCAGCCAGCCATATACTAACATATCCACACAACACACCAGTCAGCCAGCCATATACTAACATATCCACACAACACACCAGCCAGCCAGCCATATACTAACATATCCACAAAACACACCAACTCCCCAGCCATATACTAACATATCCACACAACACACCAACCAGCCAGCCATATACTAACATATCCACACAACACACCAACCAACCAGCCATACACTAACATAACCACACAACATACCAGCCAGCCAGACATATACTAACATATCCACACAACACACCAACCAGCCAGCCATATACTAACATATCCACACAACACACCAGCCAGCCATCCAGCCATATACTAACATATTCACACAACACACCAACCAGCCAGCCATATACTAACATATCCACACAACACACCAGCCAGCCATCCAGCCATATACTAACATATTCACACAACACACCAACTAGCCAGCCATATACTAACATATCCACACAACACACCAACCAGCCAGCCAGCCATATACTAACATATTCACACAACACACCAACTAGCCAGCCATATACTAACATATCCACACAACACACACCAACCAGCCAGCCATATACTAACATATTCACACAACACACCAACCAGCCAGCCATATACTAACATATCCACACAACAGACCAACCAGCCAGCCAGCCATATACTAACATATTCACACAACACACCAACCAGCCAGCCATATACTAACATATCCACACAACACACACCAACCAGCCAGCCATATACTAACATATTCACACAACACACCATCCAGCCAGCCATATACTAACATATTCACACAACACACCAACCAGCCAGCCATATACTAACATATCCACACAACACACACCAGCCAGCCATATACTAACATATCCACACAACACACCTGCCTGCCAGCCATATACTAACATATCCACACAACACACCAGCCAGCCAGCCATATACTAATATATCCACACAACACACCAACCAGCCAGCCAGCCATATACTAACATATTCACACAACACACCAACCAGCCAGCCAGCCATATACTAACATATCCACACAACATACCAGCCAGCCAGCCATATACTAACATATCCAAACAACACACCAACCAGCCAGCCATATACTAACATAACCACACAACAAACCAGCCAGCCAGACATATACTAACATATCCACACAACACACCAACCAGCCAGCCATATACTAACACATCCACACAACACACCAGCCAGCCGATACGATATGTATTGTGATTATCATGATTCTATATGTATTGCGATACAATACTGTGATTTCATTGCGATTCGATGTTCCAAACATCTTGCTCATCATAGGTCTGCTACAGAGGGACTAGAGAGAGCCATGACAAAACTAGCTTAGATCAGGTCAAATAATAAAAGTAGCTGAAAACAAATAGGAAAAATCAGTTTTGTTGCAGGTACAGCCAACTAGGGCAAAAAATAATATTGCGATGTTGTCAAAACAATACGATATGATATTATGTAAATAATTATATAATGATATGCAACTGTATCGATTTCTTCCCCCATCACTACCACTTATGCATGTCCAATACATTCTTCACTCTAAATGTTACAGTATTCTAGGGTGGATATTAGTGCTATAAATGGTACAGTATTCTAGGGTGGATATTAGAGATCTAAGTGGTACAGTATTCTAGGGTGGATATTAGAGATCTAAGTGGTACAGTGTTCTAGGGTGGATATTAGTGCTCTGTGTTACAGTATTCTAGGGTGGATTTTGGAGTATACAGTACGTCTTCTGAAATCCCAAGAAGAAAATATGAACCATGTTTTGTGATTCTTTTTTTTCCCTGGGTATAAGAGGGATTGCTCTAACTAACCTTTCCTTTCTTGTCTTCCTCTGTCCCTAATTATCTTTTGTGATTTCCTAATAACTTCAACATTCAACCTTGAATTAGTCCCTCCTCACACATAACAACATGCATTTGTTCCAGATCATAAAACCAACAAAGCCTTGTAATGTTCTTGTTTATTTCCATGATCAAACATAATCGCTTTTCTCCCCCTCTGGAGAGCAGATCTCATTCGGCTAATTCCTGGCATTGTAACTTCCATGTGGACAAATTAGGAGAGAGAAAGAGAATGAAAGCGAGAGAATGAGAAAGAGAGAGAATGAGAAAGAGAGAGTGAGAAAGAGAGAGTGAGAAATGGTCCTCTGTAGCTCAATTGGTAGAGCATGGTGCTTGTAATGCCAGGGTAGTGGGTTCGATCCCTGGGACCACC
>NW_025535805.1:0-2500 GCF_020615455.1 Coregonus clupeaformis | reverse complement strand
ATATATATATATATATATATATATATATATATACAAAACCATTTATTATGGTCAAACAAAAAAATATTCATCCAAAACCATTAATGATGTTCAAACATACATAAGCAAATTGAAACACAATAAAACCTGTTTCGCTAAAATCTGCACGCAAACAAGCAAACAAACAACTCAAAGACAAACAGGATCAAACACCAGTCTAACAGCTGGTGCAGGAGTTTCTAAAAGAGACATCTGGAATGGCATGATCATAACACTCCTATAAAACGAAAATGTGATTAGCTTACGTGCAGTATTTTAGTGATTAGCTTACGTGCAGAGTTGGTTTATAGAGAAATACTCACAGGTATCATCTAACTTGCACAAAAACAGAACTAAGCTACAAGGTTTTTATATTTGACATTTGAAGGTCTCGTATCTTTTATGGATACGGTAAGGAACTTGCAAAGTGAGCATGACTATTAACATTTGGTCGCAGATCACTTCTTATTATAATAAATAATAATATATAATAAATTAATAATATATAATACATTTAGCAGAAATTTAGCAGACTTTTTGTGACTCTGGCTACCGACTTTAATAAATGATATGTAGGTAGAGAGACCATTTTTACAGCCATCTGCCATTTTCTCTCACACACACACAAACACACAAACACACACACACACACACACACACACACACACACACACACACACACACACACACACACACACACACACACACACATTTAATTAATCTGTGGTTCATTCATAATTACTGTCCTAATATTGCTAACACTAACAAAGACACACTAGTGTTGCGCGGTATACTGAAATGTATGTACATTTTTCATACAAAAAATAAAATACTGTTCGGTACTATAATTTTTTGTTACGTTCGGTACTTTGGTCAAACGTGTCTCACGTGGTTGAGAGGATCAAGACAGCCTATCAGAGAAGCCCCTTTATAGCACGAAGAGCAAAGAGCCTGCTCCTCTTCCTCATCCAGTCTGGCTGCGTTGTTAAACCCCCCCCACTCATAATGCACAGAAGTTAACATACTTGAACAATGCAACTCGGCTTGTAGAAATGTTGAAACTGTTCATTACTGTTCACAAAACAATGTCCATACAGGCTAGAACTTTCACAATGCAAGAAGATACCAGCAGCTTCCAGCTTTAATTGTAGGCTGACTTTCCTTGCTAGCTTACAGCTGAATTCACTACCCTAGTACTTTGTTTGTGATAATATGCAAACCATAACGCAAAAGATGCTGATTTCAAAGCTGATTGTCACCAAAAACGTTATTAATTCACTTCGTCTCCATCGCCACCAAAGCCTCATTCACTTCTTCAACTCTCTCGCTTCCCGTCCGGGTTTCCCCTAGATTCCATTCTCCCTCGCTTCCCGTCCGGGTTTCCCCTAGATTCCATTCTCCCTCGCTTCCCGTCCGGGTTTCCCTAGATTCCATTCTCCCTCGCTTCCCGTCCGGGTTTCCCTAGATTCCATTCTCCCTCGCTTCCCGTCCGGGTTTCCCTAGATTCCATTCTCCCTCGCTTCCCGTCCGGGTTTCCCCTAGATTCCATTCTCCCTCGCTTCCCGTCCGGGTTTCCCCTAGATTCCATTCTCCCTCGCTTCCCGTCCGGGTTTCCCCTAGATTCCATTCTCCCTCGCTTCCCGTCTGGGTTTCCCCTAGATTCCATTCTCCCTCGCTTCCCGTCCGGGTTTCACCTGATTCCATTCTCCCTCGCTTCCCGTCCGGGTTTCCCCTAGATTCCATTCTCCCTCGCTTCCCGTCCGGGTTTCCCCCAGATTCCACAGCCACGTTCTGCCTTGGGAATGGCATCATTACTTTCTTAAAGAGACAGCACAAACTTTTATAAAAAAAAAAATGAGTTTGCTTCTTCTATGCAAATGTTTTGATCAGTACAATAAAATAATATGTTCTCCTAGCAGTTGCCAATAAAATAGGTCCTAAATGGAAAGGAATTGTTTATCATCTGTATACCTAGGCTACATCTTGATTTACCTAAGTTTATCAATAGAGATTTACCATTCAAACGCCAATGGGAGGGAGCAAACCAGACATGGGATATCTATCTGATTCCAGGAGTGTTACTACGGAGGCATCAGGGAAACATTTACACACACACACACACACACACACACACACACACACACAGAATCAACCCTCCACTCACTCTGTCAAGGGGCTAGGTTGTGAACGGCACAAGGACAACATGCCAACGTGCCATGCAGATAGTAGTTCCAGTAAATCCCTTAATAAACACTAGTAATGAGGGGAGATAAGAAAGATTCACAATGAGGTGGATGGAGAAAACACAGAGTCAATTGTTCTTGTCCTAGTTGTCCTTCAACTGAGCTAATTCCACCTTCCTTCGCTCTATTCTTTTAGGCCTATTCAGGTGGAAACAGAGGGAGTAAATGGGGATGGAGAGAGAGAGAGAGAGAGAGCGAGAGAGAGAGAGCGAGAGAGCGAGAGAGAAGAAACTGACACC
>NW_025535804.1:57500-80284 GCF_020615455.1 Coregonus clupeaformis | reverse complement strand
TTGTCTTGGAGGTCCTCAGAACATTTCAAGAACATTCAGAAATGTAATATTTAGGTTTTACCTAATATTACCACAACATGCAAATGTGTAGCTCCTTAAAGCATAAGAAAGCAGTTTGGAATACAGCCCCATTATGTTTCTCTCCAGATTTAATGGCAATTCCCATGTGAGGACTGTATTATAGGCCCGCTATAAGGTGATATAGACAAACATGCCATTTTAATTTCATTCTCTTAGTTAAATCTCCATACATCTATTCTCTTTTTCGCCACTACACGAGCCAGCACAGATTGGTTAAACATTGTGTGATATGAAGCCACATTTCCCAGAATTGTTTTCTTCTTCAGAGACAACAAATGCACTCTGGCTGTCAGAAATGACCCTACATATGGTTTCATTATGTCTGAACGCTCCAGCCATATGTGTCCATATGGCATTGGTTGTCTAAAGTGCCATATGCCATCAGTGAGAGCAGGCTGTTGAACTCATTTGAATAATATCTGTATCGCTATTAGAGTGCAGCATGTATGAGAATTCCATCAGGCTGGTAAAATTACAATAAGTAACTGAGTTTATGGATTAGATGATTGGGCCTGATTTGCCAGAGAATCCATCTTCCTGAAATAATGGCTGACGGAAACAGTTTCTCATTAGGTTGCTGGTCCATATGTGGTTTGTTTTATCTGATGGGTTATGGGCTCACTGGGCTGGGGATATGTGTTAATGATATCACCATGTGCTATCAGTAATCTGATGACTGTGCTCCCAACGTAGGGCAGAGTATTAAGGGAAAAGGTCAAAGAGCATAGATGAGTTATGCGTGATTTATGACGTTCAAAATCAGAACTAAACATTCACCAGACAGACTGACTGTTTTTACCCTCACATAAAAATCCACACAAAAAAACACAAAAAGATGCCGAACAATGGTTGATGACAAGATATTTCACCTCGAGATGAGAGTCACCTGAGGCAACTATTCTCTTCTTCTTTCCCTGTACCTGTCAGGTGGTGGGGTTAAAGATGGCCGCTGGCAGCAGCTCCACAACCTCCCTGTGTACAAACAATGAGACACAGTATTTTATAAACAGATGTCTTAAGGTTGCACTTCATTACTTTCAGGACAGCTGAATGTGCCCATGGTGTGTTTCTTTGCACTTTATTTGTGTGTGTGTGTGTGTGAGTGCGTGTGTGTGTGTGTGTGTGTGTGTTCGTGCGTGCGTGCATGCACTTGCGTGTTTGCGTGCGGCCATGCGTGTGTGTGTGGACTCTTATCAAATAAAACAGGAAGGTATGTGTGCACGTTATTTGATCTTATCCAGTGAAATTATTTGTTTATACAGTGCATGTGATAGATCATATCCCCCAGAGGTACAGTGTTTATGTCTGTAGTCACCTGTCACACACTATCATCCTTACATTGAACCTTAGGTAATAGTCCTTATAATTTCTGCAAGTTTATAATAGTCTGGCTTTTCTGCCCTCAAATACGTCCCTTAAGACACTTCTCATTATGTTGTTGTGCTAGACTGAATTCAGAGTGTAATCCAGATATCTACTGTAAGTTTTGTCCAATAAAGATTGACAGTTATTTGTTGTGGGTAACCTCTTCATAAAACAGAAAATATTGACTGGAGAAGTACAACTTTTGGTAGGCAAACAGTTAGTACACAATAGCTTTGTCCGAGGGTACAAACGTACTATCACATGCACTTACATACACGAGACTTGGCAAGACAACAGTAGAGAATTTACAAAAGAACGACAATAAGGTGAAGAAAGGAAAGAGAGAAAAAAGAGAGCCTACTGTCTTCTGTCAGCTCAACAGATATGAAGATTATCATTGGTTCATTTCTGAAAGCTGCCGTGGCTAGGCCTTTGATATTTCATGCAGATCAATTCAGTGCGGCGACACAGACCTGGTGTGAAATGAAAGGCCCAGTCATTAGAACATGAAATATTTCAGAAATAAAAGTTGGAGTAGCTGATTCAAATCCTGCTGCTCTGGTTAGGCTTGCAGGTGTGCTGGGCTACGTTTTTTTAAAGACTTGCAGAAGGTACATTAGAAAAAGTGGTGAGAAATAAAGAGAAAAAAGTAGGTTCATTAGATAATTGAGAAGGAATTGTGAGGTAGGCTTCTCATTAGATTCTTGCCAGTCTCAAGTAATACATGATAACACCATGTACAGTATCTCTCGGTGGGGAAATGGTTCTCAACACACACACATAATTAGTGAACATATATGACGCCATGATTAACTTTTTCTGGCAACCTTGTGATATACTGTAATAGTATGGAACAAGGAGACCATGAACAGTGGTTGGCCTTTCTTGACACACTGCTCTGATTTTGTGATGCCTTGACACCATATTGACAGGAATCACTCCGCTCTATTCAAACTGTTAGAATGAACCTCTGCCTTGTCTTCCATTTCTGCAGTGTGGAAAAGTTGCCTTTGCATGTAATATCGTGGACTTGTCTCTGCTGCATATAGTAGCTAGATTGTTTACCGGTTACTGTTGAAATGTTCTCCTATTTGCCAATGTTCATGACCTAGTCCATTCTCCTATTGCACCCGAGCAGTTGTACTATAGTGGTAAAGTGCAGAGTACTATATGGCTATAGTCTACAATGGTGGATGGTATTGCCAGGGGAAATGTTAGTAAATTACAAGCTATTTTTCATTCCCTTGTTTGTTGGGTTATGTAGCCAACACTGATCTTAAAATTATGCTTTCCAAACAAAGCAGAAAATGGGTACCACTGAGCATTACACCTGCATCTGGAGAAGACAACTAAACCCACATCACAGAGGTCATAGATGGCTGAGCGTGTAGCTAAACCCAGGGGTGACCTCTCTCTCTCCTATTGCACCCCCCCCACACACACACAACACTTCTGACTACTCTGCTGTTTCGCAATTGAATTTTCTTCACTCTAGTACTCTCCATATCAACATCAATGCATTAGCCCCTCAAAGTCAACTGGGTCATGTACCAGAGGCCCACATTGATTTACTTCACAGGGCCTTTATTTGGGCAGTGGTGATGTACTCTTGGCTGACCAGTCAGCTTGTTAAATACTAAGGATTGTTGTTAATGGGATTTCTGCTTGTCCCTCACTTTTCACTGTTCCCTTTTTGTTGGGTCTTTACCAGATTATACGTTTTGCTGTGCTAAACAGAGAATCATGAACGCCTCAGTTGCCTCTTAAAATAACTGTGTGCTGCCAATTCAGCTTCTCTTAGCTTAAAATGATCAAATTCTAATTTTATTGAGTAATGGCAATAATCAACTTCAGGCCCATTTAACTGTGCAACCCCAGTTTGATAGACTTTATTAGACCAGATTAAATCTGAGACCACTTGGTCCATTTCAACAGTTACTGTATAAACTACAATCAATGCAGAATGTCAAGGTCAACCAAGACTCTATTGGCCATAGTTCAAAAGACTCTTATTGGCACAAGAAACGTTCCCAATACCAGAGCATTGCATAAAAATGCTGCACAGTAGATATTATCACAGTTTCACACCCCTTGAATTTTTCCACATGTTGTTGTGTTAGAGCCTGAATTTAAAATGGATTAAATTTAGCTTTTTTTGTCACTGGCCTACACACAATATCCCATAATGTGAAAGTGGAATTTTTACTAATTAATTAAAAACGAAAAGCTGATATGTCTTGAGTCAATAAGTATTCAACCCCTTTGTTATGGCAAGCCTAAATAAATTCAGGAGGACACATTTGCTAAACAAGTCACATAATAAGTTGCATGGACTCACTCTGTGTGCAATAACAATGAATACCTCATCTCTGTACCCCACACATACAATCATCTGTAAGGTTTCTCAGTCAAGCAGTGAATTTCAAACACAGATTCAACTACAAAGACGAGGGAGGTTTTCCAATGCCTCGCAAAGAAGGGCACCTATTGGTAGATGGCTAAAAATAAAAATTGAATTGAAAAAATCCCTTTGAGCATGGTGAAGTTATTGGATGGTTTATCAATACACCCAGTCACTACAAAGATACAGCCGTCCTTCCTAACTCAGTTGCGGGAAAGGAAGGATAAATCAACAACATTGTAGTTCCTCCACAATACTAACCTAATTGACAGGGTAAAAAGAAAGAAGCCTACAGTGCCTTGCAAAAGTATTCAACCCCCTTTGGCGTTTTTCCTATATTGTTGCATTACAACCTGTAATTTCAATGGATTTTATTTGATTTCATGTAATGGACATACGCAAAATAGTCCAAATTGGTGAAGTGAAATAAAAAAATTACTTGCTTCAAAAAACTTCAAAAAGAAAAGTAACGGAAAAGTGGTGCATGCATATGTATTCACCCCCTTTGCGATGAAGCCCCTAAATAAGATCTAGCGAAACCAATTACCTTCAGAAGTCACATAATTAGTTAAATAAAGTCCACCTGTGTGCAATCTAAGTTTCACATGATCTGTCACATGATCTCAGTATATATACACCTGTTCTGAAAGGCCACAGGGTCTGCAACACCACTAAGCAAGGGGCACCACCAAGCAAGCGGCACCATGAAGACCAAGGAGCTCTCCAAACAGGTCAGAGACAAAGTTGTGGAGAAGTACAGATCAGGGTTGGGTTATAAAAATATATCAGAAACTTTGAACATCCCACGGAACACCATAAAATCCATTATTAAAAAATTGAAAGAATATGGCACCACAACAAACCTGCCAAGAGAGGGCCGCCACCAAAACTCACAGACCAGACAAGGAGGGCATTAATCAGAGAGGCAACAAAGATAACCCTGAAGGAGCTGCAAAGCTCCACAGCGGAGATTGGAGTATCTGTCCATAGGACCACTTTAAGCCATACACTCCACAGAGCTGGGCTTTACGGAAGAGTGGCCAGAAAAAAAGCCATTGCTTAAAGAAAAAATAAGCAAACACGTTTGGTGTTCGCCAAAAGGCATGTGGGAGACTCCCAAACATATGGAATAAGGTACTCTGGTCAGAGGAGACTAAAATTGTAGTTATTCACGCTCAAGTTTTCTGTTTTTTGTCTTATTTCTTGTTTGTGTCACAATAAAACATATTTTGCATCTTCAAAGTGGTAGGCACGTTGTGTAAATCAAATGATACAAACCCCCAAAATCAATTGTAATTCCAGGTTGTAAGGCAACAAAATAGGTAGAATGCCAAGGGGGGTGAATACTTTGCAAGCCACTGTCCTCCGGGTTTGGCCGGTTTAGGCCGTCATTGTAAATAAGAATCTGTTCTTAACTGACTTGCCTAGTTAAATAAAGGTAAAGTAAATAAAAATAAAATAACATTTATACAGAATATAAATATTCCAGAACATGCATCCTGTTTCCAAAAAATGTGGTAAATCAATTCACTTTTTGTCCTGAACACAAAGTGTTATGTTTGGGGCAAATCCAATACAACACATTACTGAGTACCACTCTCCATATTTTCAAGCATAGTGGTGGCTGCATCATGTTATGGGTATTCTTGTAATCGCTAAGGACTGGAGAGTTTTTTCAGGATAAAACATTTATGGAATGGAGCTAGCACAGGCAAAATCCTAGAGGAAAACCTGGTTCAGTCTGCTTTCCACCGGACAATGGGATATTAATTCATGTTTCAGCAGGACAATAACCAAAAACACAAGGCCAAATCTACACTGGAGTTTCTTACCAAGAACACAGTGAATGTTCCTGAGTGGCCAAGTTACTGTTTTGACTTAAATCTACTTGGAAAACTATGGGAATACCTGAAAATGGTTGTCTAGCAATGATCAACAACGAATTTGAAAGAGCTTGAAGAATTTTGAAAATAATAATGGACCAATGTTACACAATCCAGGTGTGGAAAGCTCTTAGACTTACCCAGAAAGACTCACAGTTGTAATCGCTGCCAAAGTGCTTGTACAAAATATTGACTCAGGGGTGTGAATACATACAGTTGAAGTCGGAAGTGTAACGATCCCGGCTGTCTGAGTCGGGTCCTGTCTGGTGACTAGTGTTCCGGTTCGTAATCTCCAGTTTCCCGAGGGTTCGGGAACGCTCCGGGGAGCGCTCTTGTTTTCCGCACCTGCATCCCATCAGCAATCGGCACACCTGGTCCTGATCATCACCCTTCTTAAGCTCTGGCCTAACATCCAGTTCCTGCCGGATCGTTAGCTATGAACAGTATGTTTGTCAGCGTATCAGCCTCTGAGCCATTAGTGTTAGTTTTGTTATTTTGCACCTTGTGACTTGCTGTGTACTGACCTCCGTTTTTGTTCTGTCTGCAGTCTCTCACCCGGAACCTTCACCCAACCTCTGCCTGATGGTCGGCGGCTGCCGAGCCAGTACCGGACCAACCACTGCACCCTCAACAACCCATCCACGCCACCCGCTCTGTTCCCTGGATTATTCAGCCTCACTCGGAATCTATTAAATAAACACTCACCTTTCTCTCAACGTACCTTGTCCTGGTCTGCTTCTGGGTTCTGGCATAGTAAACCGTGACAGAACGATCCGGCCAGTAATGAACCCAGCGGACCTGGACTCCGTTCGCCATGCTATTACCCAGCAGGAGAAGATGTTGGGCCATCATAGCACGGTACTACAGGAGATCGCGTTGTCAGTTCGGCACCTTTCTACCGGTCTGACGGAGGTCCAGAACCAACGTAAGTGTCCGGTGGAGGATCCACTACCGGTTTCACCCATCTCGCCTGCCGCTTCTGAAGCTGTGTCCATCCGTGAGCCCAAGGTTCCGACGCCGGATAAATATGAGGGGGAGCTGGGAAGATGCCGTTCCTTCCTTATGCAGTGTGGATTAGTGTTCGATCTACAGCCCTACTCTTATGCCACAGACAAGGCTAGGATAGCCTTTGTGATTGAGTTGCTGCGTGGTCGAGCGCTGGAGTGGGCTTCAGCCGTTTGGGGAACGACAGGATCCCTGCATGGCTTCATACCAGGGGTTCACGGCCGAGATGAGGAAGCTCTTCGACCATTCCGTCCGAGGGAGGGACGCAGCTAGGCGCCTGTTTTCGCTTCGCCAAGGAACTCGCAGAGCGTGGCCGACTTCGTGATCGAGTTCAAGACGTTGGCTGTGGAGAGTGGGTGGAACAAGGAGTCTCTGCAAGCGGCCTTTACCAGGGTCTGTCGGAGCAGCTCAAGGATGAGTTGATCTCCTATCCGAGCCTAGTGACCTGGACAGCTTGGTAGCCTTGTCTATTCGGGTGGATAATCGAGTCCGAGAGCGAAGGAGGGAGAAGCAATGGGGTCCGTCCAATCGATCAGCTTCTCAGTTCCCAGTCGGGTCGGGTGGTGGACCAGAACACGCCGATCATTCTCCACCACAATGGATTAGTGGAGAGGTCCTCTCTCCCGATTCTGAACCCATGCAAGTGGGGCGGCACGGGTTAACCAAGGAGGAGCGTCAACATAGACGTAAGACCAACTGCTGCCTCTACTGTGGTAGCTCGGGACATTACATCTCCACTTGTTCCCGGCGGTCGTCAAACTGCCCGGCTCGCTAAAGTTGGGAGGACTTTTAGCGAGCCAGTTTCAACCTCTCAGTACCTCTGTCAGACCCCGTTTCCGGCTACCCTTGTGAACAGGAATCAGAGCTTAGCGCTTAACGCTTTTATCGATTCAGGTGCCGATGGAAGCTTTCTTGATGCCGAAGTTGGTGGAACAGCTGGGGCTTTCCAAGGAGCAATTGCCGGAAGCCATTGAAGCGACCACTCTGAACGGCAGTAGTCTGGCACGTATCACGATGAGGACTGAACCGGTTAAGATGCGGTTGTCGGGGAATCATTCTGAGATGATTTCATTCTTCATTCTGCCGTCTTCCCATGTTCCTCTGGTCCTTGGATACCCCTGGCTGAAGGAACACAATCCCACGTTCGATTGGGTGACGGGCAAGGTAACGAGTTGGAGCCTTGATTGTCATGCTAACTGTCTCAAGACTGCCTGCCCCATTCGGTTCCCAGTCAGGTGATTGAGGCTAAACCCCCAGATTTGTCCCTGGTTCCCGAGACATATCACGATTTGGGGGAAGTTTTCAGTAAGCAGAAGGCTCTGTCACTCCCTCCCCACCGACCATATGATTGTGCCATCAACCTGGTCCCTGGAGCTGTCTACCCCAAGGGAAGGTTATACAGTATCTCCCGACCTGAACGTGAGGCGTTGGAGACCTACATCAAGGAGTCCCTAGCTGCTGGTCTCGTTCGTCCCTCGTCATCACCCCTGGGGGCAGGATTCTTCTTTGTGGGTAAGAAGGATGGCTCTCTTCGACCGTGTATTGATTATCGGGGGGTTGAATGACATCACGGTCAAGAACAAGTATCCCCTGCCCTTGATGAGTTCTGCCTTCGACTCCTTACAGGGTGCTACGGTGTTCACCAAGCTAGACCTACGCAATGCGTATCACCTGGTCCGGATCAGAGAGGGGGACGAGTGGTTGACGGGTTTCAATACACCGATGGGTCACTTCGAGTATCAGGTGATGCCGTTTGGACTGACCAATGCTCCAGCGGTATTCCAGAGTATGGTGAACGACGTCCCTGAGAGATATGATCGGTCTCCTTGTGTTTGTTTACCTGGATGACATTCTGATCTTCTCGAAGGAACCTTCCGACCACGTCCAGCATGTCCGGCAGGTTCTGCAGCGATTGTTGGAGAATCGCCTGTTCGTGAAGGCCGAGAAGTGCGAGTTTCACGCCCACACGACATCCTTTCTCGGGTACATCATCTCCAGGGGAGAGATTAGGATGGACCAGGAGAAGGTTAGAGCGGTTCTGGAATGGGCCCAGCCCGGTACGAGATTGCAGCTCCAGAGATTTTTGGGGTTTGCGAATTTCTACCGCAGATTCATCCGGGATTACAGCCGTGTGGCCGCTCCGTTAACTGCCTTGACTTCCAGTATCAGGACCTTCAAGTGGAATCCGGAGGCGGATCGAGCGTTTCTGGATTTGAAGAGGCGATTCACCAACGCACCGATTCTCTCTCAACCGGACACGGCCCGTCAGTTCGCTCGTTGAAGTGGACGCGTCTGATGTGGGAGTTGGCGCCATCCTGTCGCAGCGATGCTCCACGGACAGTAAACTCCATCCCTGCGCCTACTACTCGTCGCCTTTCGCCTGCGGAGAGGAATTACGATGTGGGTAACCGGGAGCTTCTCGCGGTGAAACTTGCCTTGGAGGAGTGGCGCCACTGGTTGGAGGCGGAGCAACCGTTTATTGTCTGGACTGACCACAAGAATCTTGCTTACGTGCAATCGGCTAAACGTCTCAACTCCCCGTCAGGCCAGGTGGGCGTTGTTTTTCGGACGATTCAAGTTTGCCCTGACGTTCCGACCTGGATCTAAGAACGGCAAGGCGGACGCCTTGTCCCGGATGTTCTCCAAGACGGAGGAGAGTGGGTCCAAGACCGAGACAATCCTCCCCCGGAACTGCGTCGTGGGAGCAGTTATGTGGAAGATTGAGGAGGAGGTGCTGGCGGCCCTTCGGACTCAGCCCGGTCCCGGTAACGGTCCACCCGGTCGGTTGTTTGTGCCTGAGTCGGTTCGTCCTGCTGTCCTCAAATGGTCCCACGCCAGCAAGATGGCTTGTCACCCTGGCGTGGCTCGGACAATGGCGTTTCTTCGCAGACGCTTTTTGGTGGCCTGCCATGGCCGAGGATACTCGGGGTTTTGTTGCTGCCTGTCCAGTGTGTGCGCAGAATAAGAGTACCAATCGGCCCAGCTCTGGACTACTTCACCCCCTTCCTATTCCCCGGCGACCATGGTCGCATCTGGCCCTGGACTTCATCACTGGGTTGCCCGCTTCTGAGGGGAACACGGTCGTTCTGACTATCGTGGACAGATTCAGCAAGTTCGCCCACTTTGTGCCTATTGCCAAGCTTCCCTCTGCCTCGGAGACGTCCGAGATCCTGGTTAGGGAGGTTTTCAGGGTCCACGGTTTGCCCAGTGATATCGTTTCCGACCGTGGCCCTCAGTTTACCTCTGCTGTCTGGAAGTCCTTCTGTTTGGCCATTGGAGCTACAGTCAGTCTCACATCTGGTTTTCACCCCCAATCCAATGGTCAGGCGGAGAGAGCCAACCAGAAGATGGAATCCACGCTACGCTGTCTGGTCTCTTCCAACCCCACCTCCTGGGTCTCTCAGTTGCCTTGGGTTGAGTATGCCCACAATACTCTTCCTACATCTGCCACTGGGATGTCTCCCTTCCAGTGCCTGTATGGCTACCAACCTCCCCTGTTTCCTTCTCAGGAGAAGGAGCTCTCAGTGCCTTCTGTTCAGGCCCATATTCGCCGTTGCCACCGGACCTGGCATCGGGCCAGAAAGGCACTCCTTAGAGTTTCGGACCGGTATCAGCTCCAGGCGAATCGTCGCCGGATCCCCGCTTCCCACCTATACCATCGGAGATAGGGTTTGGTTGGCCACACGGGATCTTCCGTTACGGACTGAGTCTAGGAAGTTGTTACCGAAGTTCATTGGTCCGTTTGTGGTGGAGAAGGTGATCAATCCAGTGGCAGTTCGACTCAAACTACCGAGGACGCTCAGAGTCCATCCCACCTTTCATGTCTCCTGCCTCAAGCCTGTCTTCCTCAGTCCTCTGTTGCCTCCTCCGCCTCCTCCTCCTCCTCCTCGGATGATCGGAGGTGGTCCTGCCTACACGGTGCGTCGCATCATGGATTCCAGACGGCGGGGCCGGGGTTTCCAGTATCTCGTGGACTGGGAGGGGTATGGCCCCGAAGAGAGGAGTTGGATTCCGCGGCGACAGGTCCTAGATGCGGACCTCATCAGTGACTTCTACCGCCTCCATCCTGGCGCTCCGGGAGTCCGCCCGGTGGCGTTCGGCCGGAGGGGGTACTGTAACGATCCCGGCTGTCTGAGTCGGGTCCTGTCTGGTGACTAGTGTTCCGGTTCGTAATCTCCAGTTTCCCGAGGGTTCGGGAACGCTCCGGGAGCGCTCTTGTTTTCCGCACCTGCATCCCATCAGCAATCGGCACACCTGGTCCTGATCATCACCCTTCTTAAGCTCTGGCCTAACATCCAGTTCCCTGCCGGATCGTTAGCTATGAACAGTATGTTTGTCAGCGTATCAGCCTCTGAGCCATTAGTGTTAGTTTTGTTATTTTGCACCTTGTGACTTGCTGTGTACTGACCTCCGTTTTTGTTCTGTCTGCAGTCTCACCCCGGAACCTTCACCCAACCTCTGCCTGATGGTCGGCGGCGCCGAGCCAGTACCGGACCAACCACTGCACCCTCAACAACCCATCCACGCCACCCGCTCTGTTCCCTGGATTATTCAGCCTCACTCGGAATCTATTAAATAAACACTCACCTTTCTCTCAACGTACCTTGTCCTGGTCTGCTTCTGGGTTCTGGCATAGTAAACCGTGACAGGAAGTTTACATACACGTAGGTTGGAGTCATTAAAACTTGTTTCTTTACTACTCCACACATTTCTTGTTAACAAACTATAGTTTTGGCAAGTCAGTTAGGACATCTACTTTGTGCATGACACAAGTAATTTTTCCAACAATTATTTATAGACAGATTATTTCACTTATAATTCACTGTATCACAATTCCAGTGGGTCAGAAGTTTACATACACTAAGTTGACTGTGCCTTTAAACAGCTTGGAAAATTCCAGAAAATGATGTCATAGCTTTAGAAGCTTCTGATAGGCTAATTGACATCATGTTAGACAATTGGAGGTGTACCTGTGGATGTATTTCAAGGCCTACCTTCAAACTCAGTGCCTCTT
This sequence comes from Coregonus clupeaformis, assembly GCF_020615455.1. Taxonomy (NCBI): domain Eukaryota; kingdom Metazoa; phylum Chordata; class Actinopteri; order Salmoniformes; family Salmonidae; genus Coregonus; species Coregonus clupeaformis. Next base: position 68,535 of record NW_025535804.1, on the reverse strand, counting down.
TGCTTGACATCATGGGAAAATCCTAAGAAATCAGCCAAGACCTCAGAAACAAAATGGTAGACCTCCACAAGTCTGGTTCATCCTTGGGAAAAATTTCCAAATGCCTGAAGGTACCACGTTCATCTCTACAAACAATAGTACATAAGTATAAACACCATGGGACCACGCAGCCGTCATACCGCTCAGGTAGGAGACGCGTTCTGTCTCCTAGAGATGAACGTACTTTGGTGCGAAAAGTGCAAATCAATCCCAGAACAACAGCAAAGGACGTTGTGAAGATGCTGGAGGAAACAGGTACAAAAGTATCTATATCCACAGTAAAACGAGTCCTATATCAACATAACCTGGAAGCCACTGCTCCAAAACCTGCCATAAAAAAGACAGACTACGGTTTGCAACTGCACATGGGGACAAAGATCGTACTTTTTGGAGAAATGTCCTCTGGTCTGATGAAACAAAAATAGAACTGTTTGGCCATAATGACCATCGTTATGTTTGGAGGAAAAAGGGGGTAGCTCGCAAGCCGAAGAACACCATCCCAACCGTGAAGCACGGGGGTGCCAGCATCATGCTGTGGGGGTGCTTTGCTGCAGGAGGGACTGGTGCACTTCACAAAATAGATGGCATCATGAGGATGGAAAATTATGTGGATATATTGAAGCAACATCTCAAGACATCAGTCAGGAAGTTAAAGTTTGGTCGCAAATGGGTCTTCCAAATGGACAATGACTCCAAGCATACTTCAAAAGTTGTGGCAAAATGGCTTAAGGACAACAAAGTCAAGGTATTGGAGTGGCCGTCACAAAGCCCTGACCTCAATCCTATAGAAAATGTGAGGGCAGAACTAAAAAAGCGTGTGTGAGCAAGGAGGCCTACAAACCTGACTCAGTTACCCCAGCTCTGTCAGAAGGAAGGCGACAAAATTCACCCAACTTATTGTGGGAAGCTTGTGGGAGACTACCCGAAACGTTTGACCCAAGTTAAACAATTTAAAGACAATGCTACCGAATACAAATTGAGTGTATGTAAACTTCTGACCCACTGGGAATGTGATGAAATAAATAAAAGCTGAAAGAAATCATTCTCTCTACTATTATTCTGACATTTCACATTCTTAAAATAAAGTGGTGATCCTAACTGACCTAAGACTGGGAATTTTAACTAGACTAAATGTCAGGAATTTAGTTTAATGTATTTGGCTAAGGTGTATGTAAACTTCCGACTTCAACTGTATGTAAATAAGATATTTCTGTATTTCATTTTCAATAAATTTGCAAACATTTCTAAAAACATGTTTTCCCTTTGTCATTATGGGGTATTGTGTGTAGATGGGTGAGATTTTTTAAAATATTAAATCCATTTTGAAGTCAGACTGTAACACAACAAAAAGTCAAGGGGTATGAATACTTTCTGAAGGAACTGTAGAGTTGAGAGCTTTGAGTAAACGTAGAATGTCTACTTGTCTAAGTCAGTGCAGTAGTTCAGCTGTCATTTGGAAGGAAGGTTGTTAGGACATCAGCTCGTCTGGCCTCAAGTAATTGTGTCGAAGACCATCATATCACAGTGTGGTGCTTTGACTTCTGACAAGTCAATGTTTATCTTACTATCTAGCTGTGATACTATTTACTTTACATCATAGAAAATATCTCTAGATATATGTATACATTCAATGCAAATACTATATATCAAATAATGGAAGACATTCAGAGTAAATCATTGGTAACAATAAGAAAACAAACCGGATGATAATTCCCAGTTTGGTGGGGAGGATGTGATTCTGTCTTTAATTAAAGAAGGGAGGAGAAAGCGAGAGAGTGATAGCGAGATAGATAGATAGATAGATAAATAGATAGATAGATAGATACAGTGCATTCGGAAAGTATTCAGACCCATTGACTTTTTCCACATTTTGTTTTACGTTACAGCCTTATTCTAAAATGGATTAAATTATATTTTTTCCTCATCAAACTACACACAATACCCCATAATGACAAAGAAAAAACATTTACATAAGTATTCAGACCCTTTACTCAGTACTTTTTGAAGCACCTTTGGCAGCGATTACAGCCTCAAGTCTTCTTGGGTATGACGCTACAAGCCTGGCACACCTGTATTTGGGGAGTTTCTCCCATTCTTCTCTGCAGATCCTCTCAAACTCTGTCAGGTTGGATGGGGTGCATCGCTGAACAGCTATCAGGTTTAATTCTGGGCTCTGGCTGGGCCACTCAAGGACATTCAGAGACTTGTCCTGAAGCCACTCCTGTGTTGTCTTGGCTGTGTGCTTAGGGTCGTTGTCCTGTTAGAAGGTAAACCTTCGCCCCAGTCTAAGGTCCTGAGCGCCCTGGAGCAGGTTTTCATCAAGGATCTCTCTGTACTTTGTTCCCGTTCATCTTTCCCTCGATCATGACAAGTCCCTGCCGCTGAAAAACATCCCCACAGCATGATGCTGCCACCACCATGCTTCACCCTAGGGATGGTGCCAGGTTTCCTCCAGACCTGATGCATGGCATTCAGGCCAAAGAGTTCAGTATTGGTTTCATCAGACAAGAGAATCTTGTTTCTCATGGTCTGAGAGTCCTTTAGGTGCCTTTTGGCAAACTCCAAGCAGGCTGTCATGTGCCTTTTACTGAGGAGTGGCTTCCGTCTGGCCACTCTATCATAAAGGCCTGATTGGTGGAGTGCTGCAGAGATGGTTGTCCTTCAGGAAGGTTCTCCCATCTCCACAGAGGAACTCTGGAGCTCTGTCAGAGTGGCCATCGGGTTCTTGGTCACCTCCCTGACCAAGGCCCTTTTCCCCCGATTGCGCAGTTTGGCTGGGCATCCAGCTCTAGGAATAGCTGATGGTTCCAAACTTCTTCTATTTAAGAATGATGGAGGCCACTGTATTCTTTGGGACCTTCAATGCTGCAGAATTATTTTGTGTACCCTTTACCAGATCTGTGCCTCGACACAATCCTGTCTCGGAGCTCTACGGACAATTCCTTCGACCTCATGGCTTGGTTTTTGCTCTGACATGCACTGTCAACTGTGGGACCTTATATAGACAGGTGTGTGCCTTTCCAAATCATGTCCAATCAATTGAATTTACCACAGGTGGACTCCAATCAAGTTGTAGAAACATCTCAAGGATGATCAATGGAAACAGGATGCACCTAAGCTCAATTTCGAGTCTCATAGCAAAGGGTATGAATACTTATGTAAATAAGTTATTTCTGTTTTTTAGTTTTAATACATTTTGGGGAAAAAAAATCTAAAAACCTGTGTTGGCTTTGTCATTATGGGGTATTTTGTGTAGATTGATGAGGATTTTGTTTTTATTAATCCATTTTAGAATAAGGCTGTAAATGTAACAAAATGTTGAAAAAGGGAATGGGTCTGAATACTTTCCGAAACCACTGTAGATAGATAGATAGATAGATAGATAGATAGATAGATAGATAGATAGATAGATAGATAGATAGATAGATAGATAGATAGATAGATAGATAGATAGATAGATAGATAGATAGATAGATAGATAGATAGATAGATAGATAGATAGATAGATAGATAGATAGATAGATAGATAGATAGATAGATAGATAAATGGATGGAGAGAGTCTTCCTAAAGACATTTGTGTCATTAGGATAATCAGAGCTGTAGATGATGTTTTGATGTAGTGTGTGGAACAGGACAGACAGGTGTGGTGGTTAGATAAGGGAGGGGAAGTAGTGTTCTCCAGGCCTCTGCAGCTGTGTTTACACCCTGTGTCTGGAACAAAGGGTTCTGTCATATCCCTCATGATTGATGCTGCTGCGAAATAATAGTTAAAGCATATTTAAATGAATCCCTGGTGGGTACGAGCGATACTAGCAGGCCTCTCCATGTCTGTGTCAGAAATTATTTGTCCTGAAACACACACTCCAAGGAAGGCAAAACGAACGCTTGCCAAGCAGACATGCTGGAGCAAAAACAAGCCATCTATTCCAGTCTCAGTCAGTCTCCTGGTGATGAAATCAGCTTACCTTTCTGACAATGATTCACCATGTAGGAGCAGCCAGGGCGGCCAGAGCAGATACTCCTCCCAACACATCCCTCTCTATAACACCTCTTACACCTGTCTCTTTTTTCTCTCCTAACATGGCCGCTTCAAGGGAGAAAAGGAAATGAAACCAATATATTTAATTTGAGGGGAATGTCTCTTTGTACTGATATCATCGTCTCCTTTGTCTCCCATCTCTCTAAAACAGTTAGGATTGCTAGGTTACATTTCCCTCTTTTGTAACGGTAGTTAAAAAGAGTTATGATGATTATGCTTCAAAATGAAGAGCATTAAAAAAATAAATGACATTATTCCTGACTGATTGTTTTGTAGATCTGGATAGTAGTTTATACTACAGCAGCTCTCTGTGTTTGGGCTGAGACCCCTGCTAGGCAGGCAGTTTGGGGCTGATTTGACAGAACAATGGAGTGGATGTGTGTTCTATAGACTGAATAATGAGGTTGTGTGTTTCACAGAACTACCCTCCCCTTGCCTCCCCGTCTACCCCCTCCTCCCCCCCCTTCCTCCACAAAGCAACCATCCCCCACCCTCTCTTTATAGCTTCTGATGGAACAGATATATGCACAAGCAACACTTTCATGGGACCCGTGCCAAATGTGATGAGGGTTGAACATGTTGTGTCCTCCCCTCTCTCTAACATTTGCAATTACCTTGGTATTTATCTATTATTACATATCAGATCCATAACAGACAAACAAGCCGACTATAATAGCTCACAGGTTAATGGGCTCAATTACATTTACATTTGAATACCCATATATTCTGATGCTATATTTTACAGACTGTAAAAAGAGCACAAGGAGTGTTTTTTTTTCATTTTTTGGTCGAGTTTATTATTCTGTGGATCTAAAAACAATCATAACCTTTCTAAAGCAAACAGGGCTGGTGGTACAGTACTGTATAGCGGCTGACTATGAAATGTATTCATCGTGTTCTGTAATGGCTGACAAATCACATAGGGAATATGATTCATGTAGAGCAGAGTATAGTTAAAACAGAACATTGTCTCTCTAGGCCTGAAATACCCTGGCCTTGACTGGCCTCCCATGGCTATGATTAGACACTGGGTCTGAACCCAAGGTGAATCAATGTCTTAAACGGCTTTCCAATCCAAAGGCTCCTTTTATTTCACTCCATTTGGCATGGAACAAAAATGAACACTGCAAATTGCTTTCTTTCTGTGTTGTTGTGTTGTATGGCTGGTGGTTGGGTGGGTTTTGTGGGTGTGGTTTTGTATTTATCTCATTGGATCAAACCCCTGTCCGTCATATTACAGCTCTGCACCCTCCCTTTGTGGTGTAGGCCAAGGTTAGCCTCAAGGGATTATGAGGCTTTTAATCAAACTAACGACTGGCTGATCATAATGAGAAAGACACTTCCTGCAAATCTATATGCGCCAATATCAATACTAGGGTATATAGCAGATCTGAAAAACTGGAGTCAAACCAAGTCATACTTCAATGTTTAATTTGTATCCCCATTTTAATGTGCTTAAAAAGCAGGGTCAGTGTCAAGGCCTCATTGCACACAAAATGAGAATACCTTCATGCTCCACTGCTTATGAATATATACATGGACAAAATTTGTCCAAACAGAAATGTTGGAAAATACACTCTATTCTATGTGATTATAGATAACATTTTCCCCTTGTAATTATATTGTCTAGATAATATACTATTTGAATGTAATCTTATTCTATAACACATTTATTATACATGTACATTTAGCAGTAGCTTTTATCTTTCAGTATAACAGGACAAGTATTTACTTATTTCGTATTTTCAACATAGCATCTGTTAGAAAAGCACTGAATATGTAATAGTCACACTCCCATGCTTGGCATGGAGGATTCTGAAGGGTTAGAAGGGTTTTCTCTAAAGATGAATTTGCTCCATTTAAACAATACTCAGGACCGATGCAGAGGTGGGCATGTGTAGTGTTTGTCAGCTGTTTAAAGGTGCAGTTTATGGAGAAGGAAAATTCTTTAATTGCCGATTTCTCCCCCGACTCGATCCCCGGGTCTCTGGAGTAATCAATATGCATTAAATCTCATCTCACTTTATGGATATTAGTCTTGCTATAAAAGAGAATAGGAACAGAAAGACATGCCATTCCCTCCGTCACAATCACTGAGATTAAAAAAGAAAGAAAGAAAGCGGACCAATTGAAATCATCTGCTGTTTTTTTGTCTTCTTCAGCTGCCACAATGACTTGACTTGTTTGGCAAATAACGAGTGGATTCATTTGCACTGATTAAAACATAACAAGTTTCCCTGACACATTTTGCTGTGAGTCATCACAAGTAGAAAAAAGTATCCTCCATAAATTAAACATAGCAGATAGCCGTGCCAATTTCTTCTTTTTTTTATGGAGGACATGAATAGTGTATGAGTGAGGTTTTACTTCAAGAGCACAGAGAGAATGAATCTGTGATTAATAGAAGAATAATGGAACTGCAATAGAAATTAGGTTTTGAACATTCATAATCTGGCTTCCCCCTCTTTTGTTCAAATACAAATGCTTCAGGCTCCAATTTTCATTTTTCATTTTGAATAATGAGATGGTAAATTGAAGTGCACCCAGACCAGGCTGTGTGAGGAAACCAGCAGCACAGGACTGACTGAAACGTACCGACTGAGACCCTGAACTTGTTATTTCATATTTCAGGGAAGAGAAATTCATCTGATGCAATCAAAGATGGATTCAAATGGAAATCAGTGATGTGGTATGATCAAAGTTAAATTGCCATTTGACTTTTCTAAACCATTGAATCTCTTCCATTCAGTAAGTGATATACACAGAACAAGCTGCTATCGTCAAGATAACAGAAATATGTGTGATCCATCTTCTCTCACACATAATCAGGTCCTTTCCCCTGCTCTCTACTGATGTATGAAGAGCATGATGGCTTTGAGGTGTATCTTTGAGGTTTCATTTCTATCCTTTGCATGACATCAGATCCTGGATGGAATGTCACACACACACACACACCGCAAGCACGCACACGCTCAGAACGCACGCACATACAGTACATACACACACACGTATCATGTGATGTTGGGGAAGTCTTTCTAGTCATCCGGGTTGCTTCTCACAATTTTAAAATGCCTCCGCTTAACAATGTCTGTACGTAGTAGAACGCCAGCTTGGCATAGAGGAACTGCGTCACTGCCACTTGAATAAAATACAAAATAGTAGCTAGCAAGATAGAGATCACAGAGGTTATTTTTAATGAGTGCATTTCGCAAGTGGCTAGTTTGCATTAACTACCTTCACTAAAATCACTGCAAAGGTTTTGCCTGCAAACTTTAGTTTCGAGTCACGACGTTCTGGCATGTCTGCCTCGTGATCTGTCAGAATTTTTTTTTTTTTTCCCTTATCGAAGTTGCCAAAAGAGTCCATCATGAAACCAGACCCTAGTCACTGTTGCCTAGGGTTGGGTTTTCAAGACTAATGCTGGGGGGTTCTTCCTCTGTATGGGAAGGGGTGGTGGAGCATACATTGCTTTGATTGACAGAATGAGCTACGATGGAGGAATCAGGAATCAAGGCCTTTGGTGGCTCTGTGTACACCAACTGTGCACAAACACTAACCTCCATACCCTTTTGAATTCAAATGTAAGAGGTGACATTTTTAAGCGACTACCTTCCCATTGTTAATTGAAATGACGTCTTCTTATTCTTAAACAAAGCTTCTTGTGGTGAATGTTTGAGGCCAGTGGAGCATAAAGAAAAATTATTTTGTTGGATGAATATATATTTAACCATTGATTTATGAACATCATATCAAGTCACTGTGAATTCCTTTGTCCCTACATTGCTCTTCAATGCGCAGTCATTACGTTTCTGTGCCCAAAGTCTCCTCACTTCAAGTTGTTTTTCAGAATAAGGTTGTGTCACAAACAGAACCATTTTAAAACACAGTAAGGTACTTTGCTGGTATATATTGCTTCCATTGACATATACACTGAGTATACAAAACATTAAGAGCACCTGCTCTTTCCATGACATAGATTGCACAGGTGAATCCAGGTGAAAGCTATGAACCCTTATTACATTTTAGTCATTTAGCAGACGCTCTTAACCAGAGCAACTTACAGTTAGTGAATACATTTTTATTTTACTGGCCCCCCGTGGGAATCGAACCCACAACCCTGGCATTGCAAACGCCATGCTCTATCAACTGAGCTACATCCCTGCCGGCCATTCCCTCCCCTACCCTGGACGACGCTGGGCCAATTGTGCGCCACCCATGAGTCTCCTGGTCGCGGCCGGCTGCGACAGAGCCTGGATTCGAACCAGGATCTCTAGTGGCACAGTTAGCACTGCGATGCAGTGCCTTAGACCACTGCGCCACACATACACAATCCACTGCGATGTCACTTGTTAATTCCACTTCAGTCAGTGTAGAATACTTTTTTGGAGCCTTGAGACAATTGAGACATGGATTGTGTATGTGTGCCATTCAGAGGAAGATTTCAGTGCCTTTGAACAGGGTGTGGTAGTAGGTGCTAGGCACACCGGTTTGAGTGTGTCAAGAATTACAACGCTGCTGGGTTTTTCACGCTGAACAGTTTCCCATGTTTATCAAGAATGGTCCACCACCCAAAGGACATCCAGCCAACTTGACACAACTGTGGGAAGCATTGGAGTCAACATGGGCCAGCATCCCTGGGGAATGCTTTCGACACCATGCCCCAAAGATTTGAGGCTGTTCTGAGGGCAAAAGGGTGTGCAACTACATTTTTTACCAACCTTTATTTAACTAGGCAAGTCAGTTAAGAACAAATTCTTGTTTACAATGACGGCCTACACCGGCCAAACCTGGACCAATTGTGCGCCGCCCTATGGGACTCCCAATCATGGACGGTTGTGATACAGCCTGGAATCGAACCAGGATGTCTGTAGGGATGCCGCAAGCACTGAGATGCAGTGCCTTAGACCGCTGCGCCACTCGGGAGCCCAAAGAGGTTATCTTTAAAATAAATGTGAAAATGAGCCGCAGAAATGGAGTGCAACTAGCAATTTACAGGATAGATAAAAAAACCCATAAATTGTGTCTTACATTAAAGGTAATTTGGCAGTGAAACATGGTAAATCACAGGTGAACATGTCCTTTCGGGACTCCGTCCATTTTGCAGCCCTTGCTCTAAACCAGGGATGGGCAACTTTGATGGGGTCGGGGCAACAAAAAATCTGAACTCATCATGAGGGGATGCAGTGGCTCACGGGTCTGCGTACCCACATACCCACACACGCAGTCAAAGCTGGCCCAAGCCTTTTGGGGGAACTAAGCTAAATTTTGTTGGAGGCAAAACATTTTTGCGGTGAGAAACATTCATAGTTTTGGAGTTCATTTCCTGCAATTCTACACATTTTGCCATGGGGCGGAGAGAAAATGTTGCAAATTTAAAGCAAGCTTGCTGCAATTCTACACATTTTGCCATGGGAGCGGAGAGAAGATTTTGCAATTTTTAATATGATATCTGAGTGTGACTAACAAAATTCATGGGGGCCCCCCGGTCGGTAATTCGACCATGATTGCTACAAGTTTAGATAGCTGGCCGCTAGACTAACTTACCAATCTAAAAACTGTTTGCTGACATTGGCTAATTGAGTGACTGTCAGTGAATGACATAACAAGAGAAAAACTGCTGATAGACAACCAAATTACGAAATTGCACCTTGTGTATTATATTATTCTAATTCTCAACAGTAAGTTGAGACCCCAACTGAGTCGCGGGCGGGTCGCTAGTTGCCAATTCCTGCTCTAAAGTAAATTATCTTGTAGTCCACTCAGAGAAAAACAAGGCTAAGGACAGTGGCAAATTGATTCCATTACATGGTTGTATAACAAAAGTCTTGTTGGTGCAATTAGATCTAATTGGGATACAACTACTCATGGAGTGGATTTCCAATGGTAGACTAAAATAACATAACAGTCGGCAGACCACGTCAGCATGTTTCTGCGTCTTGAAACATAACCACAGACTAATACTCTGATACCACTGGCTTAGCATGAAACAAACTCTATGTTCTGGGAAGCTGAAATTGCTGGAAATTTTGTTAGTCTAAACCACATAGCCAACCATAACTTTTTTGCTTTACAGTACAGTATTTAACTCATAAAACTCTGTTCATTTCAAAAGGTTCCTTTGTCATGGTTTATATAACAATTGGCATGGTTATGTCAAAATGTTCTCCTCTTTGTTGGGCAAATTGAGTGCTTGGCAGTGTTTCCGAGCATAATGGCGGAAGATGCTCATTTTAAATAAGTGTTACACTGTGTGGCTGAGTCTAATGCATGCAGTGACTGAAAACCTCTCTTCTTCTCCTCAGTCTCCTAACCACTGGCACCAATTCAGATGGATGTACAGTACCAGTCAAAAGTTTGGACACACCTACTCATTCAAGGGTTTTTCTTTATTTGTGCTATTTTTTACATTGTGTAATAATAGTGAAGACATAAAAACTATGGAATAACACATATGGAATCATGTAGTAACCAAAAAAGTGTTAAACAAATAAAAATATATGTTATATTTGAGATTCTTCAAATAGCCACCCTTTGCCTTCATGACAGCTTTGCACACTCTTGCCATTCTCTCAACCATCTTCATGAGGTAACCTGGAATGCATTTAAATTAACAGGTGTGCCTTCTTAAAGGTTAATTTGAGGAATTTATTTCCTTCTTAATGCGTTTGAGCCAATCAGTTGTGTTGTGACAAGGTAGTGGGGTATACAGAAGATAGTCCATATTTTGGCAAGAACAGATCAAATAAGCAAAGAGAAATGACAGTCCATCATTACTTCAAGACATGAAGGTCAGTCAATATGGAACATTTCAAGAACTTTGAACGTTTCTTCAAGTGCAGTCGCAAAAACCATCAAGCGCTATGATGAAACTGGCTCTCATGATGACCGCCACAGGAATGGAAGACCCAGAGTTACCTCTGCTGCAGAGGATAAGTTCATTAGAGTTACCAGCCTCA
>NW_025535804.1:0-52500 GCF_020615455.1 Coregonus clupeaformis | reverse complement strand
GCTCCAAAACGTGTCAGCGTCATTTCATTGTATAAGTCATCACATGCACAATAGTCTGTTCAATTGTCAAAATTAGTCAAGAACATAATACCATGAATACCATATATGAATCCCTTGGAACATTTGATAAATTTATTACAGCAATTGACAGTCAGGTGAAACTAGAACTTGACTAACGAAGGAGGAGTTTCACACATCTCAGATGACCAATCAAACAGTATGTTTAGTTACCTGACAGGTGCTGTCCATGACTGTGAATGCTGCCAAACATGTATGTAAAGAGCTTGACCATGCAGGACCAGTACAATTTCTGAACATGGAGGCACCTGGCCAAGTAAATGAACAAGGGCAACTGCCTGCTCGAGGAAGAGGAAGAAGAAGAAGAGGAGGAGGAGGAGTAAGGGTGCGTGGTGGTGGAATAGGGGGAAGAGGCCGAGGAGCACGAAGACACCATGCTGTCCCGGATGAAATTCGGGCCACAATTATAGACCATGTCATCAACCATGGCCTCACAATGGCGGAGGCAGGTCGCCGAGTGCAGCCTAATGTGCCTCGCTCAACAGTCTCCTCCATCATCCAAACCTTTCGCAGGGAAAACAGGTATGTAGTCAGTCAATGATGGAATTATATGTTGTATAGGACAGGACACTGTGCATAGAGCAAGAAATATATTTATTTACATATTTACCTATTCATTTAGTGTGTGTGTGTATAGGCCTACAGTAATATCTTACCTCAATGGGATGTTATGATACTAAAAATGACAAGAAAAACATTGGAGAAAATAAACTATGGAATAGTTTATTTTCTACAGTATTGATGATACAGTTTACAGTAGTATTCCAGTCACTGTGCAGTGATGCATTAGAATTGTGGTAAAGTTACTGTAAGTAAAACAACAATACAATTACATAGGTAACTCATTCTGTAAGGAATACATAAGGTATACATTACGAATGGAGTGTTGTCCTTTGACTTCTATATCTAGGATTGGACGACAACCTTGCACAGGTGGCAGAGGAAAACTTCTCAATGAACAACAAGAACAAGAGATCTGTAACATGGTGATGGCAAATAATGCCATCACATTGAGACAGATCCGCCCTGCAATCCTACAAGACAATGCCATATTCCAAAATGTCAACTCTATAAGCATCTCCACAATAGACCGGATATTGAAGAAGCATCAGATGACAATGAAGCAAATTTACAGGGTACCATTTGAGAGGAACTCTGATAGAGTGAAAGAGCTGCGGTACCAGTATGTACATGTAAGTCAGTTACTGGTTGTCCATCATTATAACATTTTTACAATTAAGCAGTGGTTCCCAAACTTTTTTGGCTTCAGTACCCACTTTACCTGATTTGTGTATCCAGGTAATCCAGGTATGGAAGTATTTGATTTATCTGACTTCAACATTTACGCTAAAAACTGCAGCTTACTGTATGATGCAATTATCATTATAATCCTTATTTTGAAGAATATAACATACAATAAGAAAAGGGGTCAAAGAGCTGCAATTAGTGCCTCCCATGTAAATCTATCTAATACTGTGGGTTTTACTGTAACATTTCAGTAAGTCTAGTCATTGATGATTTCCCCTCTCCCCCTTTCTGTCAAATACCCCCTGTAGTACCTCTGCATAGGGGTACATGTACCCCAGGTTTGGAACCACTGGAGTAGTGGCCAGTAGTATATTGAACTTGTGGAGAACATAGAACATTCCTATGTAATTGTCTGTAACTGTAGTGTATGACTCTTCTGTATGACTGATTTGATGTTTTTCTTTTTTTTACGCTATTGTAGAGAATAATGGCATTGGAAGGAAACGAGACCCATCACATCCTCGTGTTTGTGGATGAAGCTGGCTTCAACCTGGCCAAGGGGCCGAAGACGTGGCCGTAATATTATTGGCCACCGGGCCATGGTGGATGTCCCAGGCCAGCGAGGGGGCAATATAACTATGTGTGCTGCCATATCGGAGAATGGTGTGGCCACTCACATCCCCAGTCTTGGCCCATACAATACACAGAAGCTCCTCATCTTCTTGGACCGCCTTCATGTTGATTTGATCCCTGAAAATGAGAGCGGTCTCGTAGGGCCTCACCTACCACAATATGTCATTGTATGGGACAATGTGAATTTCCACCGTGGCCCGCTCATCAGGGCCTGGTTCACTACTCATCCAAGGATGGTCATGGTGTTCCTACCACCTTACTCTCCTTTCCTCAATCCTATTGAGGAGTATTTCTCCGCTTGGAGGTGGAGAGTGTATGAGCATCGGGCTCAAGATCAGAGGTCCCTGCTCCATGCAATGGACGCTGCGTGTGAGGATATTACAGGAGATCAGTGTAGGGGATGGTTGCGACATGCACGCCGTTTCTTCCCTCGTTGCATCGCAAGGGAGAATATACGCTGTGATGTGGACTCGAGAATCTGTGGCCAGACAGACAGCAGCGTGTGGATGGCCAGGAGGGTGAGGACAGCGACCAGTGAAGAACTGTTAGTTGTGAAACTCCAGCTTTATTTACAGCACTGTAGGCTGCATATAATTTTCATTGTTTTTGTTTGTGTGTTTATATTACAGTATATTATGCTGTATACATTTTCTTTTACTCTGATGTATGGAAGTTACTTTATGTGTGTGAATGATAATGGTTACAATTTCCTTGGCAGTATGAGTGCAATGTGTGATGTCAAACCTTGGAGGCTACTCTTACCCTAAAATCCTATTTATTTTTTTCAGTTTTATACACAATTGTATTCTGTTAGCTAGACAAAAAACAGTACAGTAACCATTGTCAATGAAGGACTGGGCTAAGACTGAAAGGTGGACATGAGGGATATTTCAATGGTCCTCTGCCATAGTGACAAAACATCTAAACATTTTGACTTGCAGTGCTTACACAATGCCAAAGTGACGAAGCATTTTGGGGCACTGACTGTTTAAATGAGAAGGAAATTTAGTTTTGACACATGCGTGAACTGTTTTGGGAGAGGTATGAGCTTTTGCAGGTGAACCATGGTGTTGTGCCGAACCATCCACGTTATTTTGGCTAAAGCACCAAGAGTGTTGAGAACGTCCGGTCTGTTTCAAGAAATGAGCCAAAGCAATTGAGAAGGATCTTTGCCATTTTCGTGGCACTGACTCCTTATATGGGAAAGGAATTTAGTTTTGAAGCATGAGTGAACAGTTTTAGGAGAGATATGAGCTTTTGCAAGTGAGCTATAGTGTTGTGCTGAACTGTAAGACTGTTTTGCCAAATGATCTTAGAGTTTTGAGAATGTAATTTCTGTTTCAAGAAATGAGCCAAACCAATGGAGAAAAACTGTAACTGGCTAAATACAGGGTTAAATAAAGTCCCAGTTGGGAACATTTCAAATTGAGCAGTGAACAGTCTATGCCCCAAGGGATTATAACCCAAGGATGAACTAACCAGTCAATACCTTCTAGTTTGAGTCAATAATCATGAACTAACTCCTCTTTTAATCAAGTACTATAATAACCTCTCTATTACACTGTTATTGACAACTTAGGCTTCAAGAATAGGGCGCCCGCCTCCCGGCCGTTCTCAATTCAGGGACTTGGGTTTGAGATGTTTTAAACTCCATTTCCTCCAGTTTCATGGCAGATGAATGATCTGACTTCTTTGTGTGGCGGCTGCCCCCTCAGTCATCCCTCCATCCATCCATCCACACTGAAACGTCACAACAAAGTCACAGCCATATAAAGGGAAACCAAAACACAACCGTCCGTCAGGCTGAATTGATGTGCTCCTAGGCCGCTATAGGCCGGACTTTCAATTCCCCTCTGACGGAGATTAGATTAATTGTGAATCAAGCCAAATGATCAACTTTTTTTTTTACCAAACACATTTCAACAAGGTTCTGAGGCGTATTAATTAACATGCAGGATAAATTGAATGGAGGAGGTTTAATGAGATTCACTTGTACTGTTAGCCAAATAAATATCATTAGTTGGTTTATATGTATTTCATTATTAATGAAACACAAATGAAATACTTATACACTGTTATGTTTTGAATGAATCTGGATCATTTCAAAGCGGTACGATGCTGTTAATATTCTTTCCATACAATTTAATTATCCAATTTTCTTTCTCATTCCAATTATCTTCGATTTTTCCTTCATCTAAAAAGTTTGAATGACTACCTAATCTTAATGACACATAGCCTGACTGTCATTGTATGGCTTTGGATCAACCAGCTCAAAAAGAGGGGATGTCTGGGAATGATGGTTCTCAGTCATAAGAAACACAGAGAGATCAAAGGACAAGCTTGACAGTATTGCCACAATGCTTGATTTAACTACATTATGTGTCTGCATTGTTTGGAATGATGCACTACATTACATGGGGCTAAGATCCATGGGGCTGATTCAGACTTAGGAAATGTATGCCTTTCCTACACATTACTTTCCTACGCACTTCTCAGTAGTTCGTATTCAGACTTATCTAATGCAGGTGCATAATGCACTCTAGAGGTGTGGCTACCTTGCGCACACTGAATTAATTTAATTAAACAGCAGAAAAACCCTCCCACTTGTTGGCCTACCAATTTTCCCATGCGGTTTTCATTCAATAAGGTTTTCAGTACATTTATCTTAAGCCATCCCTTTGAATATGGTGTACCTTTAACTAGAATTTTGTCTACAGACTCACTAGAATACATCAAGAGAACATGTTCAGAATATAGGGATCAATGAAAGAAAGCAATCTAAATACAGTGCCTTCAGAAAGTATTCATACCCCTTGACTTATTCCACATTTTGTTGTGTAAGAGCCTGAATTTAAAATGGATGAAATGTAGCTGTTTTGTCACTGGCCTACACCCAGAAAGACTCACAGCCTTAATCACTGCCAAAGGTGATTCTAACATGTATTGACATCGTGATGTGAATGAGATATTTATGTATTTCATTTTCAATACATTTGTAAACATTTCTAAAAACATGTTTTCACTTTGTCATTATGGGGTATCATGTGTAGATGGCAGATTTTGTTGTTGTTGATTTAATCCATTTTGAATTCAGCTTTTCATTTTTTATTAATTTGTAAAAATGTCAAAAAACGTACCGGTAATTCCACTTTGACACTTGTGACACTTATGACATTTTTACAAATTAATAAAAAATGAAAAGCTGAATTCAAAATGGATTAAATCAACAACAACAAAATCTGCCATCTACACATGATACCCCATAATGACAAAGTGAAAACATGTTTTTAGAAATGTTTACAAATGTATTGAAAATGAAATACATAAATATCTCATTCACATCACGATGTCAATACATGTTAGAATCACCTTTGGCAGTGATTAAGGCTGTGAGTCTTTCTGGTTAAGTCTCTAAGAACTTTGCACACCTGGATTGTACAATATTTGCACATTATTTTTAAAAGTCTTCAAGCTCTGTCAAATTGGTTGTTGATCATTGCTAGACAGCCATTTTCAAGTCTTGCTATAGATTTTCATGTCAATTTAAGTCAAACCTGTAACTAGACCACTCAGGAACATCCAATGTTGTCTTGGTAAGCAACTCCAGTGTATATTTGGCCTTGTGTTTTAGGTTATTGTCCTGCTCAAAGGTGAATTTGTCTCCCAATGTTTGTTGGAAAGCAGACTGAGCCAGGTTTTCCTCTAGGATTTTGCCTGTGCTTAGCTCTATTCCGTTTCTTTTTATCCTAAAACAGTGGTGTAATGTACTTAAGTAAAAAATACTTTAAAGTACTACTTAAGTTGTTTTTTGGGGAATCTGTACTTTACTATTTATATTTTTGACAACTTTTACTTCACTACATTCCTAAAGAAAATAATGTACTTTTTACTCCATACATTTTCCCTGACACCCAAAAGTACTCGTTACATTTTGGATGCATAGCAGGACAGTCAGTAAAATGGTCAAATTCACACACTTATCAAGAGAACATCCCTGGTCATACCTACTGCCTCTGATCTGGTGGACTCACTAAACACAAATGCTTAATTTGAAAATTATGTCTGATGTTGGAGTGTGCCTCTGGCTTGCTTGATATAACGAATTTTAAATGATTTCTACTTTTACTTTTGATACTTAAGTATATTTTAGCAATTACATTTACTTTTGATACTTGAGTATATTTCAAACCAAATACTTTTAGACTTTTACTCAAGTAGTATTTTACTGGGTGACTTTCACTTCATTTTCTATTAAGGTATCTTTACTATTACCGGTACTCAAGTATGAAAATTGGGTACTTTTTCCACCACTGGTGCTGAATCTGATTGTAGGCTATATTTGCCTGTTCATTTGTTTACCTTTCGAGTGGTAAAGTCACTACTGGCCATATCAACGGCGATGGTAGGCTATAGCTAAATACACTGAGTGTACAAAACATTATGAACACAGATGAAGGGGAGGAGACAGGTTAAAGAAGGTTTTTTAAGCCTTGAGACAATTGAGACATGGATTGTGTATGTGTGCCATTCAGAGGGTGAATGGGCAAGACAACATATTTAAGTGCCTTTGAACAGAGTATACTAGTAGGTGCCAGGCGCACCGGTTTGTGTCAAGAACTGCAACGCTTCTGGGTTTTTTATGCTCAACAGTTTCCTGTGTGTATCAAGAACTGCAACGCTGTGTCGATGTGGATGGGGGCGTGCTCCCTCTGCTGTCTCCTGAAGTCCACGATCAGGTCCTTCATTTTGTTGACGTTGAGAGAGAGGTTATTTTCTTCGCACCACTCCGCCAAGGCCCTCACCTCCTCCCTGTAGGCTGTCTCGTCATTGTTGGTAATCAAGCCTACTGTTTGTATTCAACCATATTCCCAGTCACCTTGCCGTGGTTAAATGCGGTGGTTCACGCTTTCAGTTTTGCACGAATGCTACCATCTATCCACAGTTTTTGGTTTAGGTAGGTTTTAATAGTCACAGTGGGAACAACATCCCCTATACACTTCCTGATGAACTCAGTCACTGTGTCAGTGTATACGTCAATATTATTCAACATATTTAGCAAATATGGGATAGGTCTACATTTTCTTATTTTGTTTCTGTAGGCTATTTAACAAACTAGGCTATAACGAACTAACATTCAAATTGGAGTTGCTGAAAATACAATACATAAAACCGCAAATACACAATTTGAAGCATCCACATATTTAGTCATGAAGCATGTTCTGATTGGCCAGTGAGGGGTCAAGCCTCGACACACACTGCGACACACCAACTTATACTTATTTTGATTAGTAAGTTAGTCTAAGTAGTAATCATGGCCGAATTACCGACCGGGCATGAAGGGCACCTGCCCAGGGGCCCTGACCTCCAAGGGGCCCCCATTGATTTTGTTAGTTACTCTTGCTCAGATATTATATTAACATGGCATAAGTCATTGCAAAATGTGTAGAATTGCAGGAAATTAGCTGTAAAACTGCACATTTCTCTCTCCACCCATGGCAAAACGAGTAGAGTTGCATGAAATAAGTTATAACATTGCAAATGTTTCTCTCTCTCCCAAATCTTGCCCGCGAGGTGGTGGGGCCCCCAAAAGTCCCAGGGCCCCCTGTGTGCACCCACATGATAGCTTTATTGATAGGTAACATAATGATCATGCTGATTAGGCTGATAATTGGGGTAGAGAAAAGGAACAGAGGGGTGACTATAAACACAACTCGTCAACAATTTCATGCATACAGATGATCAAAGCGTTGTCTTGTGTTGGGTTAGACAGAGTGATTTATATACAATTGTCACAGGCAGCTGCTGGGGCTAATCACATTTCTGCATTTGTCAGTTGATAGGTGTGATGGGCCCTGATGAGCAGCCTGAGCTATAGACAGAATCATTATTAGATCCCCATTGTGATAAATGTTATTTGTTGCTGTCAAGCGGTATTCATGTTTAATTCAACAGTGGAAAATGGGCAGAGTAGACACACACAGCCCAGCCCATTCACCATGGTCAGTTATTATGACAAAGGGAGCTGCTGAACACTTGCCAGATGAACTTCATCGCCCCGAAAAGAGCGAGAGAGAGAGAGAGAGAGGGAGGGAGAGGCGAGAGAAAGAGAGGATAATGGTTTTAATTTACGTGTTTTAAAAGGGCAATGCAGTAATATGATGTTTATCTTTTCTGAAGAGTTTAATTTCTGCTGGGACCCAGAGCACACATTGTGACACAATGCATTATGGGGGATAGTGTGTGTGTGTGTGTGTGTGTGTGTGTGTGTGTGTGTATGTCTTAGGCCATGGGGGGTAGTGGGTGACCAAGCGGTTTAGGATCAGACTGTTGAAGTGGGGGGATGGAGGAGTGTGTGTGTCGGGTGGGGGGGGGTTGAGATACATGCTCAATGATTTATTCATTAAGATCGCTAACCAGCAGCAGAGCTCTTGTTTGTTGGTTGACCCTCCAGTGGTAAGTGCGTGAGACATGTATATCTCATTTTAGTCATTTAGCTGACACTCTTATCAAGAGCAATTTACAGGAGTAACTAGGGTTAAGTGTCTGTCACTTCAACAGATTCTTCACCTAGTAGGCTCGGGGGTTCAAACCAACAAGCTTTTGGTTACTGGCCCATTGCTCTTAACCGCTAGGCTACCTGCCGCCCACCTCCTCTGATCAATCGATCAAGGTCCTTCTTCCATTTTCTTTCACTGAGATTGCTTTGGATCCGAGCCAGATTGGTTTCAATTCATTTCAGCAACAAGAAAACAGGATATTTAATCTAATGATCTACTGTGCAAAATCATATTCTCCTCCTCCTCTAACCCAACTCTGCTACTCTGGAAACATTACTTTAAAAACCCTGGAACATTTTTGCTGCAGAAAAATGGCTATGCCCAAGAGGTGTGTGTTCCTGAAATAAGATGATGATGTAAAAGGCCAGCTGCTAATCTTTATTCCCTAAGTAAAGCCTTCATTCATTATGTAACAGATTGCATTTGTATTCAGGCCACAGACCCTGCCAGGGTGCAGAAACAGCCAGAGATCCACTTATAAATACATCAATTTATTTTTATTTCTAAAGCTAGCTCCTCTCTCTCTCTCTCTCTCTCTCTCTCTCTTTCTCTCTCTCTCTCTCTCTCTCTCTCTCTCTCTCTCTCTCTCTCTCTCTCTCTCTCTCTCTCTCTCTCTCTAACCTAATGAAAATATTCTAATGGAAAACCCAGAGACAATGATTTTTATTGCATGTCCGTTTACACAGAAATATAGAAATAAAAATGATCATCAAAATTGATAAAATTATAATGAAATCCCTAATTTGCTTTGATAATGAACGGGATCCTTTACTTGGTGCAGTGTGGAGAAGACCCTACTTTAGTGTTGAAAGGAATTTCAATTTGAAGCCCATCTGGGGTGTAATAGTTGGAGAATGAAGGCCCTTAAAATACTTTCGCTTTCTTTGAAAGTGCTTTTCCAGTCCTTTGGTACCAAACGAAAAAATTGCTGCAGCTTTTCCGACCAGTGCAAAAAATTCAGTGCTGCGTGAATTTTTTGTTTGTTGTTAAAGGGCATGGAACTTTTTTTTACTATCATTTTTAGCTATATTACTTTCAAATACTTGTATTAATTATGACACAGAAATGGATTACACCTCCACAGTTTTCTTAATCTTAGCCTAGCAATTTTAGAATCACCCTTTTAGTAGCCTATGATGTTGCATGCACTTTCTGTCCATGGGCATGGTTGTTCATGCAGTGGTTACAATGTTTGGCTGACCCTGTAAAACAACACATTTCACTGCACCTATCTGGTGTATGTGACAATAAAACATCCTATTTTATTTTATATTTTTTGGGGTATCACTGATCAAACATTCTCATAAAAGTTCCAGGGCAAAGCCGCGGGGGCAAAAGAGTTTGGTACAGGTATAGACACAAATAGTGTTAGCAATTAAATTATATTAACACATACATAAGATATTACCTCAAAACTTTAATTTCCAAAACAATTCTTACCTTGGTCAGTCACACTGCATGTTGGTGGCAAGATAAAGTAGGAGCTAGCTGTGTTAGCTAGCTTCACTGAAAACTCTTGCTGGCAGGCAGTTCTGAACAAATGATCTTCTTCCTCTGTCACCCGCCAGGTGGAAAACATATTTTAAATCAATGTTGTGAATATTTAATCAAATAAAATGCCATTATCCATGAGAAAGGTTTTAGGCGGTGACAGCTGCTCTGCTCCTTCATCTGAAGTAATTTCAAAATTGTAATGCCAAATGTCAGGAACATGTCAAATTGTGATTGACAGCTCGTGAAAAAATATATTTTCATATATTAAATTGTTTGTTTTTTACAGATATGTTCTACAGTAGGTCTCTTTTCGAAATGAACATGTAATCTTATTATGTTTCATAAGTGGTAGATATTCATCAAGCAATAGGGTAATAGCTGCATAATTTATTTTCAACTACAACTAATGTTCCAACTTTTGCATGCAAAGCCACATTGGAATCTAATGGTCCATAGAGACTCACACCACAAATTTCTTTTTAACAAACTATAGTTTTGGCAAGTCGGTTAGGACATCTACTTTGTGCATAACACAAGTCATTTTTCCAACAATTGTTTACAGACAGATTATTTCACTTATAATTCACTGTATCACAATTCTAGTGGGTCAGAAGTTTACATACACTAAGTTGACTGTGCCTTTAAACAGCTTGGAGAATTCCAGAAAATTATGTCATGGCTTTAGAAGCTTCTGATAGGCTAATTGACATAATTTGAGTCAATTGGAGGTGTACCTGTGGATGTATTTCAAGGCCTACCTTTAAACTCAGTGCCTCTTTGCTTGACATCATGGGAAAATCAAAAGAAATCAGCCAAGACCTCAGAAAAAAATTGTAGACCCTCCACAAGTCTGGTTCATCCTTGGAAGCAATTTCCAAACGGCTGAAGGTACCACGTTCATCTGTACAAACAATAGTACGCAAGTATACACCATGGGTGTCACGGATTTAGCCGAGGCTGCTCCTCCTCCTTGCTCGGGCAGGCTTCGGCGTTCGTCGTCCCCGGAGTACTAGCTGCCACCGATCTAGGTTTCAGCAATCATCTAGATTGGTCTGCTTTGTGTACACCTGTTTCCCATTAGTGTTGATGGTTTCCCTTTATAACCCCTGTCTGTCATTCGTTTGTTGTGTGTGATTGTTCTCTGTTTGTTTTCGGCAGGACTGTGTATTGCGATTATTGTTCCTCCCTGTTTTGGAGGTTTTGTTGTTTTGTACTTTTCATTACGTTTATTAGTAAAGTACATCTGCAAGTCTCTCGGTGTCCTGCGCTTGACTTCGTTCACCGCATACACGTTTATCCTGACAGAATCACACACCATCCCCCAGCACTTCCGAGCCACCCCATGGAGCTCGGAGGTGCTGGTGCTAGGGAGACCAGGAGAGTGGCCAGGAGGAGGCCGTCCCCTCACCAACTGTGGCCGCAGAGGACACACTGCTGGTCGGTGCTGGGGAGGGTCTCCTGGGATTCGAGGCGGTAGGCAGCGCACTGATGAGTCATTCCAGGTGAGTAGGCACCCAACTCACCCAGAGCTCTCTGGTGCGCATATGTGTATTACTGTTATGTTTCCCGAGGTCTCTCCTCATTCCCAGCATAAGGCGCTAGTAGATTCAGGCGCAGCTGGGAATTTTATAGATCGCCAGTTCACCTATAAATTAGGGATTCCTATTGTACCCGTTGATGTGCCCTTCCCCATCCATGCCCTAGATAGCCGTCCTTTGGGGTCAGGATTGATTAGGGAAGTCACAGCACCTCTCAAGATGTGTCTCTCGGTGTCCTGTGTTTGACTTCGTTCACCGCATACACGTTTATCCTGACAATGGGACCACGCAGCCGTCATTCCGCTCAGGAAGGTGACGCATTCTGTCTCCTAGAGATGAACGTACTTTGGTGCGAAAAGTGCAAATCAATCCCAGAACAACAGCAAAGGACTTGTGAAGATGCTGGAGGAAACAGGTACAAAAGTATCTATATCCACAGTAAAACGAGTCCTATATCGACATAACCTGAAAGGCCGCTCAGCAAGGAAGAAGCCACTGCTCCAAAAACCGCCATAAAAAAGCCAGACTACGGTTTGCAACTGCACATGGGGACAAAGATTGTACTTTTTGGAGAAATGTCCTCTGGTCTGATGAAACAAAAATAGAACTGTTTGGCCATAATGACCATTGTTATGTTTGGAGGAAAAAGGGGGGTGCTTGCAAGCCAAAGAACACCATCCCAACCGTGAAGCACAGGGGGTGGCAGCATCATGCTGTGGGGGTGCTTTGCTGCAGGAGGGACTGGTGCACTTCACAAAATATATGGCATCATGAGGAAGGAAAATTATGTGGATATATTGAAACAACATCTCAAGACATCAGTCAGGAAGTTAAAGCTTGATCGCAAAATGAGTCTTCCAAATGGACAATGACCCCAAGCATACTTCCAAAGTTGTGGCAAAATGGCTTAAGGACAACAAAGTCAAGGTATTGGAGTGGCCATCACAAAGCCTTGACCTCAATCCTATAGAAAATGTGTGGACAGAACTGAAAAAGCGTGTGCGCGCACGGATGCCTACAAACCTGGCTCAGTTACACCAGCTCTGTCAGGAGGAATGGGCCAAAATTCACCCAACTTATTGTGGGAAGCTTGTGGAAGGCTACCCGAAACGTTTGACCCAAGTTAAACTATTTAAAGGCAATGCTACCAAATACTAATTGAGTGTATGTAAACTTCTTAACCACTGGGAATGTGATGAAAGAAATAAAAGCTGAAAGAAATCATTCTCTCTACTATTATTCTGACATTTCACATTCTTAAAATAAAGTGGTGATCCTAACTGACCTAAGACAGGGCATTCTTACTAGGATTAAATGTCAGGAATTGTGAAAAACTGAGTGTAAATGTATTTAGCTAAGTTCTATGTAAACTTCCGACTTCAACTGTATATGTAAAATAAAAATAAAAATATATAAATATTTTGTATTTATGTATGTGATAAATACATTTACCCAATATATTTACATCCGTGGAGGCTGCTGAGGGGAGAACGCTCATAATAATGTCTGGAACAGAGCAAATGGAATGGCATCAAACCATGTACTTGATGTATTTGATACCATTCCACTAATTCTGCTCCAGCCATTACCACGAGCTTGTCCTCCCCAATTAAGGTGCCACCAACCTCCTGTGATTTACAT
The DNA here is from genome assembly GCF_020615455.1 of Coregonus clupeaformis. Taxonomy (NCBI): domain Eukaryota; kingdom Metazoa; phylum Chordata; class Actinopteri; order Salmoniformes; family Salmonidae; genus Coregonus; species Coregonus clupeaformis. Next base: position 39,311 of record NW_025535804.1, on the reverse strand, counting down.
ATATTTCTATTTCATTTAAATATATTCCAATATATGATGTTTCCGTATGGGAGCTGCTGTTAGTGTCAGCAGAAATAGACAGGCCTAATACTCCTTCCAGCTGATTGTGGTGTTTTGGCACTGAACCAGTGGATGTAGCTGCAGTTAACCATCTCTTCTCTTCACTGATATAAAGGAACATATCACATCAGTGCCTGAAGAGAGAGAGGACTCCAGCAGGACTCCAGCAGGACTCCAGGCAGCCTGAGCTCCATGCCTATTTCCAGCCTGGCCAGTCTGAGATGGTTGTCATCATCTAAACAGCCAAGCCCATTTGTAACCAGGTTACCAGCTATCTTTCATCTGTAATTGAGAGCATGCAGCTTGAGTCGGAAGTGTATCAACAATATAAAATGTTAGCCTTCCATCAAGCAGGCTCTGACGGGAATTAATAGCTATCATCTGAGAGGAAAAGAGCCCTGAGACAGACCAGAATGGGCTTTTAGTGACAGTGAAATATGTACCCCTCGGAGCTATTATTATTACTGTGTGAGTGTGTGTGTGTGTGTGTGTGTGTGTGTGTGTGTGTGTGTGTGTGTGTGTGTGTGTGTGTGTGTGTGTGTGCATGCGTGTGTGTGCGCATGTTTGTCTGTCTGTACAGTAAGTGCATGGGTGTATGTGTGTATGCTTTTTTATTTTATGTTGTTATTTTTTTTTTGTATTTTTTAAAAAAAAATTTTGGGGGGGGGGAATGGATCAGCTTAATATTGCAGATAGATTGTATCTTCTATCAATGTAATTGTCTGCATCACTTCCAATCCCCCCATGTTTTTTTTTTTTTTTTTTTATATATACTCCCCTTTATTACTTTTCAACCCCACCATCCTTTCCCTACTTGGAGTAAATTAGTGAACAACAATGCCCAGGCCTCTACTTCCGGTCTATACTTACTATCTACACCTTATGGACAGAGTTAATTTTACAATAATTCTATTATATACAGTGGGGGGAAAAAATATTTAGTCAACCACCAATTGTGCAAGTTCTCCCACTTAAAAAGATGAGAGAGGCCTGTAACTTTCATCATAGGTACACGTCAACTATGACAGACAAAATGAGAAAAAAAAATCCAGAAAATCACATTGTAGGATTTTTTATGAATTTATTTGCAAATTAAGGTGGAAAATAAGTATTTGGTCAATAACAAAAGTTTCTCAATACTTTGTTATATACCCTTTGTTGGCAATGACACAGGTCAAACGTTTTCTGTAAGTCTTCACAAGGTTTTCACACACTGTTGCTGGTATTTTGGCCCATTCCTCCATGCAGATCTCCCTCTAGAGCAGTGATGTTTTGGGGCTGTCGCTGGGCAACACTGACTTTCAACTCCCTCCAAAGATTTTCTATGGGGTTGAGATCTGGAGACTGGCTAGGCCACTCCAGGACCTTGAAATGCTTCTTACGAAGCCACTCCTTCGTTGCCCGGGTGGTGTGTTTGGGATCATTGTCATGCTGAAAGACCCAGCCATGTTTCATCTTCAATGCCCTTGCTGATGGAAGGAGGTTTTCACTCAAAATCTCACGATACATGGCCCCATTCATTCTTTCCTTTACACGGATCAGTCGTCCTGGTCCCTTTGCAGAAAAACTGCCCCAAAGCATGATGTTTCCACCCCCATGCTTCACAGTAGGTATGGTGTTCTTTGGATGCAACTCAGCATTCTGTGTCCTCCAAACACGACGAGTTGAGTTTTTACCAAAAAGTTATATTTTGGTTTCATCTGACCATATGACATTCTCCCAATCCTCTTCTGGATCATCCAAATGCACTCTAGCAAACTTCAGATGGGCCTGGACATGTACTGGCTTAAGCAGGGGGACACGTCTGGCACTGCAGGATTTGAGTCCCTGGCGGCGTAGTGTGTTACTGATGGTAGGCTTTGTTACTTTGGTCCCAGCTCTCTGCAGGTCATTCACTAGGTCCCCCCGTGTGGTTCTGGGATTTTTGCTCACCGTTCTTGTGATCATTTTGACCCCACGGGGTGAGATCTTGCGTGGAGCCCCAGATCGAGGGAGATTATCAGTGGTCTTGTATGTCTTCCATTTCCTAATAATTGCTCCCACAGTTGATTTCTTCAAACCCAGCTGCTTACCTATTGCAGATTCAGTCTTCCCAGCCTGGTGCAGGTCTACAATTTTGTTTCTGGTGTCCTTTGACAGCTCTTTGGTCTTGGCCATAGTGGAGTTTGGAGTGTGACTGTTTGAGGTTGTGGACAGGTGTCTTTTATACTGATAACAAGTTCAAACAGGTGCCATTAATACAGGTAACGAGTGGAGGACAGAGGAGCCTCTTAAAGAAGAAGTTACAGGTCTGTGAGAGCCAGATATCTTGCTTGTTTGTAGGTGACCAAATACTTATTTTCCACCATAATTTGCAAATAAATTCATAAAAAATCCTACAATGTGATTTTCTGTATTTTTTTTTCTCAGTTTGTCTGTCATAGTTGACGTGTACCTATGATGAAAATTACAGGCCTCTCTCATCTTTTTAAGTGGGAGAACTTGCACAATTGGTGGCTGACTAAATACTTTTTTCCCCCACTGTATATATATATTTTATTAATTTTTTGCTCCTGAACTTCTTCTACTCTCAACCTCTCCGATCATTTTCATGATGTCCATCCGGTTTGCTTCTATATGCCATATCTTTCTAACTGTGCTCTTTCCCAAAAGCTCCCAACATACAACCTATATACTTATTATGGACACAGTATGCTTACATTATTAGCTATCTTTGTTATTATTTGTTGTTATTTGTTATTAGTCCCATCCTTCAACTCTATTCAATACCTCCCATCTATCTCTTAACACCATCCATATAGGATTTCTATTTGCCATATATATTTCAACCGTACTGTGATGTTTTACAAAAGTTCTGAACCTTTCTATTCTCATTGCTTCTACAGATTGTGAATTAAAAATAAACATTTTTGCTAAAAGTATTATTATATTATTGATTGATTGACTATGACTTTTCAGATCACCCAGTAATGCTATCTGCAAGGTTAGTTCCAGGTAAATATTGCAATCCTTTAGCCATTCCTGGACCTGTGTCCAAAAACAAGCTACAAATGGACAGAACCAAAACAAATGATCTAATGATTCTGTCTCTTCACAGCAAAATCTGCAGAGCTGGGAAGATTGTATCCCCCATATAAATAACATTCTATTGGTAGCAAGAATTTTATATAATAATTTAAATTGAAAGATTCTAATTTTTGAATCCGATGTCGCTTTTTGCGTGTCAGTTCATAACCACTATGCCATGGGATCGGTACGTCAAAGATCTCTTCCCAATTATTTTGCAATCTATATGGGACGGCTGTCAATCCTTTGGTCCTTAAGTGAAACTGATATACTTTTTTATTTATCACAGTTTTCCTTAACCAATTATGTTCTTTAATGCAAGGCAGACAGACAAGTTCCTTACTTTCTCCCCCTTCCACTTTCCTCTTCCACTTTTGCGGTAAGGCTGCAATTATTTGGTTGTTATTTTGGGTAGAGCAGACATTTCCATATGTTTTTGTTAGCTGCATGTGCGACATAACTCCACCAGTTCTACCGATGATATCATTTACGAAGATTATACCTTTTTTAAACATTTTTGTCAATTAGTATATTTGAATTTAACCACAATATTTGTTGCATTATTTGTTCTGTCGTTTCTGGAGGATTAAATTGAAATTGCAACCAACTTTCTATGGCTTGTTTTAGAAATAGTGACATTTTGGAGATTATTTCCTTTTCAAATAACTGAAAGTGAGAGGTTGTAATCTGAATAAAGGGAAAAAGGCCTTTCTTGAACATTGGGTGAGACAATCTTACTAATTTGCTTGAGAACCGGTTTGGATTTAAGTATAACTTTTGTATGACTGAAGATTTTAGTGATAGGTCTAATGCTTTAATATTTAATAATTTCTGTCCTCCGAATTCATATTCATTATATAAATATGCTCTTTTAATTTTGTCTGGCTTGCCGTTCCAAATAAAATTGAATTTTTTTTTCTCATATAATTTAAAAAACTGTTTGCTAGGCGTAGGCAAGACCATAAGCAAATAGGTAAACTGGGATAATACTAAAGAGTTAATCAGGGTGATTTTTCCACAAATTGACAGGTATTTTCCTTTCCATGGTAGTAAGATCTTATCTATGTGTGTATGCTTGTTTGTATGTGCATGTATTTGCGCACAAAATAATCTAATCTACTCCTTGAACAGTAATATACCCCAATCAGAAACACACACACAGGGACACATGAATAAAACTCAAATGACTGTCAAGCCAGCAACGTAAAGCTCAGCTCAGCTCAGTACACAATCTAGGATATCTTCCATTGCTTGTTTTCCTTTTTTCCACACACCACGACATCTTCTCAAATTCAGCTTGACAATGCAGCTTGACACAACATCCCAGAGCTGACATTGGAGAGCCATAGCTAGACGTGAACTTGGCATGTAGGGGGGATGCATTGCAGATACATGAATGATAGACACACAGAGCCAGGCTTGTCAAGCCATTTGCTCCCCCCAACCCCCTCTCCCTGTGATCCTGAAATGGATGTTGTGGTTGCAGTGGAGGAGGTTAGAGGAGAGGACCTGACACTGACACACATCTGATCCTGACATAAGACCATCTGATTAAAACGGAACAGTCAATGCCTTACCGACCTTACAGACATTCTGCTGCTACTGCTGAACTGATCCAGTGATTACACAGGGAAGATACTGTAGATACACATGCACTCTAGGTTGTGGTTGGTTTATAGCTTTGGGACACAACATCGGGAGTCTGTGTATTGGTTGGACTCCCTGAGTTGTGCATCGTTCTGGTGGTTGACAACGGAAAATAACTCTCCCACAATATAGCCGGCTTCACCAAAAAAAACAGTTTCCTGTCAACAAAAGCATATGGATAACCTCTCGGAACTGTCATGAGCCTCTCACTCCACCGGGTTACCACCTTAATTTTCTTCCACTCTGCTCACCACTCTCTCTACTCAGCCTAACTAGCTCCACCTGTCCCTGCTCTGCTCGGCTCTAATTACTCTGCCAGCTGCGCTGCATTACCCACTAACCTCTCCCAGTATTTAAGGCCCTGTCTTTCAGCTCTCCGGTGTCAGATCGTCTGCTAAGCTCACACCCGGAACCTGTTTGCTCGCGCTTCTGGCTCACCCTGGTTTTGTGACCCCGGACCTGCCTGTTTTTGGATACTCATCTGCCTCAGGAGATCCAGACCTGCTTCTGCCATTACGACTCCTGACTACTCTTCAATCCCGGACTTCTGGACCACCCACCACCGGCTTCATAGGACGCATCGCTGCCACTGGGGGGAGGCACAGACCCAGCACATCGGACGGGATAACCCCTGGAGCCTTCACTCACTCCCTACATCCCTTTCCCCTTAAGTTTAAATAAACTTTCTGGTGTGACGCAATTGTGGTCCTCTTGTCGTCTGTCTGAACCGTGACAGTACGATCTGACCATCATGGACTCAGCGCACACTTCCCCCGACATGGAAACCGAAGAACCTGAGCAACCCACCGCCATGCTACGCCTGGAACACACTGAGAGAGAGCTAGGCCGCATGAGCGGCGACATCACCTCTCTGCTTCAGGTCGGCCACCAACAGCATCAGCAGTTCCAGCAGCACCAGCAGCAGTCCCAGCAGCAGCAACAACAACTCGCCATGATCATTCAACTCCTCACCAACCTGACCCCAGCCAGTCTGCCCACCAGCCCTGCCCCCGAGTTACCTGCCCCGGTCATTGCAGCCGCTGCTCGGAACCCAAGATTGGAAACCCCGAGCGGTTCAACGGCGATTCAACCCAGGTCCGGCCATTCCTGACTAGCTGCCGACTTCAGTTCTCCTTGCAGCCAAGGACCTTCGCCACGGAGGGGGCTAAGGTTGGGTATGCCATCACTCACCTGACGGGCCGAGCTCGACTCTGGGGAACAGCAGAGTTCGAACGTCAAACCCCCGCATGTGCAACCTTCGACCTGTTTGCTGAGGAGATGCTGAAGGTGTTTGACCTGGATTCACCAACCGCAGAGGCGTCTCGTGAACTGTTCAGTATTCGACAAGGCAGACGTACAGTCGCAGACCATTCCATCGACTTCCGAACCCTGGCTAGACGAAGTTCTTGGAACACACCATCGTTGGTGGACGCGTTCTTCCATAGTTTGGCTGACTATATCAAGGACGAGTTGGTCTCCCAGGAACTGCCTTCCACTCTTGATGAAGCCATCGCACTGACTGTCAGGATCGACAGAAGGATACAGACCCGTCGTCGTGAGAGGGGGCGCCAAGGTCCACCTACTACCGGCATTCGGAGAGATCCGACTGGGTTCCTGTCATCTACTGCCACTCACCCAGGTCAGCTTGATCAGTCTGAGCCTATGGAGATTGGGCGAGCCTCTCTCACTCCTGCAGAGCGCCAGCGACGCTTCACCTCAAACCTCTGCCTCTATTGTGGAGGTGATGGACATCGTGTGGTAACCTGCCCTTTAAAGGGCCGAAGCTCACCGGGCATAGGGGGAGTCCGGTTGAGTTCAATGACCATCCAGTCCTCCGACCGCAAACCCCTGCTGCAAGTTCACCTCCGCCTCTCTGACTCAACTCACACCCTGGCTGCTCTGGTGGATTCTGGCGCCGAAGCCAACATAATGGACATCAAGCTGGCACGCCAACTGGGACTGGAGAACCTCCGTTTGACACCTCCTATTCCTGCCCGGGCACTGGACGGACACTTACTCGGATCGGTCACTCATGTCACGGCCCCGGTCTCGATGGGTCTGTCCGGAAACCATCAAGAAACTATCCAGTTTCACCTGCTCCCCTCTCCAGGCCAACCCCTCATCCTGGGTTACCCATGGCTCCGCCGGGCACAACCCTCAGCTCGACTGGGTGACCGGGGTGATCAGGGAGTGGGGAGAGGACTGCCACCGAACCTGCCTGCTTGCCGCCGCACTACCCCCTCGGCCAGTACCTACTAACTCCGCTCCTGACCCCTCCAAGGACCCTGTGTCGATTCTGCCAAGTCCCTGCATCGTTGCAGCTCTGACCTGGGCTGTTGAGGAACAGGTGCTGGAGGCTCTCCGTAACCAGCCAGGTCCCAGCACTTGCCCAGCTGACCGCCTTTTTGTCCCCGAAGACCTGAGGTCCCAGGTCGTTCAGTGGGGACATGACTCCCGCCTAGCTTGTCACCCTGGCTCCACCCGCACTTACAACCTGCTCGCCCAGAGGTTCTGGTGGCCCTCTCTGAGGAAGGATGTACGGGGAATTCGTCCAAGCCTGCCCCATCTGCAACCAACACAAGTCGTCCTGCCAGCCCCCAGCCGGATTGCTGCAGCCCCTGCCTGTGCCCAGGAGTCCGCTGGTCCCTGCTGCGCCTTGTCCTCCTCCTCCACGGCTCGTCGATGGTGGTCTGGTTTACACCGTCCGCCGCCTGCTTCGGTCCAGACGGAGGGGTAGGGGTCTCCAGTACCTCATTGACTGTGAGGGCTATGGACCTGAGGAAAGGACCTGGGTGCCAGCTAGTCGGATTGTGGATAGGACTCTCATCACCGCTTTCCACCAACGGCATCCTGATCAACCTGCAATCCGTGGGGCCGCCCCAGAGGGGTCTCTAACCGTCCTGCCCGCTCGGCTTCCTGTCCTGTGCCTGATCCGGTCTCGGGACCTGTCCCATCTCCCGACCACGGCCCTCCGGCTTCCTCCGAGGATGAGGACGTTCACTCGGACCGTTCGGAGGAGTTCTAGCCCTCCTCCGGCTCCCCTCCTCCCGCCCGGCGTGGTGTTGCTCTTGGGACTTCTGGGGCCGTCCCTTGGGGGGGGGGTTCTGTCATGAGCCTCTCACTCCACCGGGTTACCACCTTAATTTTCTTCCACTCTGCTCACCACTCTCTCTACTCAGCCTAACTAGCTCCACCTGTCCCTGCTCTGCTCGGCTCTAATTACTCTGCCAGCTGCGCTGCATTACCCACTAACCTCTCCCAGTATTTAAGGCCCTGTCTTTCAGCTCTCCGGTGTCAGATCGTCTGCTAAGCTCACACCCGGAACCTGTTTGCTCGCGCTTCTGGCTCACCCTGGTTTTGTGACCCCGGACCTGCCTGTTTTTTGGATACTCATCTGCCTCAGGAGATCCAGACCTGCTTCTGCCATTACGACTCCTGACTACTCTTCAATCCCGGACTTCTGGACCACCCACCACCGGCTTCATAGGACGCATCGCTGCCACTGGGGGGAGGCACAGACCCAGCACATCGGACGGGATAACCCCTGGAGCCTTCACTCACTCCCTACATCCCTTTCCCCTTAAGTTTAAATAAACTTTCTGGTGTGACGCAATTGTGGTCCTCTTGTCGTCTGTCTGAACCGTGACAGGAACTCTACTTACCAGAAGTGGGTAAGAGCGTTGTGCCAGTAACCGAAAGGTCGCTGGTTCTAATCCCCGAGCCGACTAGGTGAAAAATCTGTCGATGTGCCCTTGAGCAAGGCACTTAACCCTAATTGCTCCTGTAAGTCGCTCTGGATAAGAGCGTCTGCTAAATGACTAAAATGTAAAATGTAAATGTAATAAAGTAAAATGTGTCCCTCGCTATCAAATAAACATCTGAATTCAACTTTTGTTCAAACCGCACCATATTCCTGCTGTGTAGGAAGTCTCGTGTGAAGTGCGTGGTCTAATGGCAGCCCGCTGTCTAACTTGGTAAGAATATGGTGCAGTTTGGACAAAAGTTGGACACATTTCACTTTATGTCTGTAAGTAGAGTTTCTAGAGGTTATCCATATGCTTTTGTTGACAGGAAACGTTTTTTTGGGTGAAGCCGGCTATATTGTGGTAGGGTTATTTTCCATTGCCAACCACCAAAATGATGCACAACTCAGGGAGTCCAACCAATACACAGACTCCCGATGTTGTGTCCCAAAGCTAGTTGGTTTAGTATTATAGTAATGATAGCATGATCATGATAGCCCATGTCCCTTGTTGATGTGTATTTGATTCAGATTGACATAGGTATTATGGGTATTGCAAGCTGTTTTCCACTTCCGATAAACACAACACTAATCAGTACCTTATATTAGTGTTATGAAATATTTTCCTATTTTCTTTCTAGGCTTTGGAGAATGGTCCTTTTACAAGGGGGTGAAAATGAGAAGCTGCCATTGCCTGCAATTGCGTTGTTAAGAAAAGCTAAACAAATGGATTAGAATGTGAGAAGTGTTCCCAACATCTCAGGCGAGGAGAGAGGAGAGAGAGAGAGAGAGAGAGAGAGAGAGAGAGAGAGAGAGAGAGAGAGAGAGAGAGAGAGAGAGAGAGAGAGAGAGAGAGAGAGAGAGAGAGAGAGAGAGAGAGAGAGAGAGAGAGAGAGAGAGAGAGAGAGAGATAAAGAGAGAGAGAGAATGTGTGCCTGAGGTGTCAGGCAGTTTGATATAATGGGAATTTCAGTCGTGTCTTGTTTGTCTGGGAGCTGAGCAGCAACTCTTCCAGAGCTCTGCCTGTGTGTGCTCTAATTACAGTCGAGATTAGAGCGGAGTGGGCACATTAAACTGCTACCAGCCACTGTTTGTAATTGCTACAAGCAAATGTTTGTAATTATTAACAGATTGCTTTACTGTTGATAATTAAAACAACAACAGAACTTACTTAATGACTGTCTGGAGATGGCACTCTAAAATTGACAAAGTAAGCCACAGAAAATATGTTTTTCTATTCTCCCTCTCTATCTTGTGTTCTTTCTTGTTCTCTCTATTCTCTCTCTTCTTTCTAGACGGTTTTCTTGTTCCTGATTTCCCTTGCTTCCTCATTGAAGATCAAGCGCTCTTCCTCCATTCAAAACAAAGGAAGTAAAGATGGATGAACATAGTACTCCAGTGTTCATAGGAAGACTAGTGACTGAAGAAGCTAAATGAATAACAGTATGTGCAAACGATGCATCGTTATCAAAGACTGCTATTAATATAGCTTCTTCAGTCACTAGTCTTCCTATCAACCCCTGACTACTATGTCCACTATGTCCCCCTTAGCAATGTTTGGCCATTGTCCATGAGGAAAATGATACATTGAGTCCTTGGTATTATTAACTGTAGAGCCATGTTGGTAATCCAGCCACCTGTTGTTGGGTATTTAGAATTAGTCATTTGATATACAGTTACAGTATATAAAGTACTCTCTAGTACAGTAGTCTATATGCAGGAGGTGGGATCTGTTGGACCATTCCCTTCAGGCTAGAGCCTCAGTCTCAGATGCCAGACAGGGATTTAGTGTCAATAAATAAGCACGTCTCCATCACAGTCAGTTGAGAACGGCTGTATCACCATCATGGCCTCAGGATGGAAACAACTTGCTACGGGCTAGGGCCAAGAAAACACTGAGAACAAAACCAAATTTTGGATATTAAAATCACAGTATATTGTGTGGGAATACCACATTTCTTGTGATGATGTGTCATTAATGATATTAGAGTTTTATTTGAGATTCTACACTCTCACCACTCAATCTCCTCAAATAAAATCCCTTCCACAAAATCCACCAATAGCCAAATAAACTGGATCAATATACATTTCCAAACGGTATCGCTAACAGTGACAGCATGACAGCCAACACTCCGGTGCACAGTGGAAAGGTGGGGTATGGTATTATGTCTGAACTGGGAAGGAGCCATGGTCTCCCACTGTTCAAACCTATCCTCTGATCGCATTCCATTACCTCTTGTATTCATTATCCTTGTTGTCATCACGGTGTCTGTTGGATTTTTATGTTCTAATAAGGCAGTCTTGATTTGATAACAGATGGTGTTTCATTTCGCTAGGCCCCCCACAGCACAAACGCCATGAGTTGTGTGTGTTTGATTTGATTAGAGATTTGATTTAACACATACATGCTACATTACTGCAACAGCACCCCCATTTCTCATCTGCAGGAGAAAATGAAACTGTGATGAAATGTAATATACTCCCCCTCAGGCAAAACTGGAGGGACTGGGAATTGCAGCACAATAAATCGAATGGATATTACTGCACTCAGCCAGCCCTCTGTGTGTGTGTGTGTGTGTGTGTGTGTGTGTGTGTGTGTGCGTGTGTGCGTGCGTGCGTGCGTGCGTGTGTGTGCTACATATTCTTCACAAGCATGAGCGCATGAGTGTGTGGACGTGCACACAAACACACACGCGGTACTCTGGTGTACACAGAGATATTCATGCACGCACACCATTGTTTGTCCGTCAGGGACGAATTTACATGTGGTTGAAGAACCTGCCCCTGCCTCCATGAAATTCACTTATATTTACCATCAGATCCATTTTACATCCTCCTAATGGATTTCAATAAACAGCTCTGAACTTCAAAGCTAATGAAGTAGATGCTCTCTCTGCCAGTGAACGCATTCTAAAAAGCATGACAATGATAGAACAGAGGATAGCATATATTGTTCATTATCAAGGCCATGTAAAATAAATGGCTTTTTCTCCAGTCAAGGTTGACAGAGAGAGAATGAAGAAGGAGGACATTGTGGAGAAGAACACACAGTATTATACCATAACGGCTCAGTTCTAACTAGCTTTAGGATGGAGCAGGTTTTGACAGTAAGCATGGCAACAGTGATGCCTGGATGGGGATGGGAAGAACAGCTTCTCTCCGTCAGAGTGAGACTTAAAGCAAGAAGACAGGGATAAGGTCTTTCCTACACAGATCTGACAGTTTGATATGAAGGTTGGTTAGGTTACTGTAGTAGCTGGAAAGGAAGATATTTTGGTATTTTAGCTCTGATTAAACTTTAGAAACAAATTATGCTTTTTGAACAAATAGAAAATATAAACATGTTTGTCTTCTTTAACTGTGGTTACAAAACTATCCTTTGAAGATATGAAGCAAGAGATGAATAATTATATGAAAACAACCAATGGGTGAAATGTGTTTGGTCCTTCAGGGATATTTCCCCCTGTTGAGAGTCAAAGGTCATGGCAGTAGCTCTTGTCATTGCTTATGTTCTCATCTCATGAATTTGAACATCTCAAAAGGTAGAGTCTGTTATGTGTGTTCTGAATATGAACATCTCAGAAGATAGTGTTCACTCTGTGTTGTGTTGTCTGAACAGATGGCAGAACACCTATGCTGCATCAGTCTATTGCTCTTTTGTGCTCTCAAATATTTATAGCACCACAATACTAGCACAATCCCTGCTGCCTTCTACAGAGAAAACATGTTCTTTACCATCAGGTTAATTGTTAACCTCCACCAAGACCCCAATTTTACCAAGAAATGCTTCTGGCCATGCTTCTACCTTCCAGTATAGGAAAGAAGGGCAGAGTAGGAATCTAATGATTCAGAATGTAATGATAAAAATATAAGATATTGACTAGCTACAGTTGATTGGTTGGTTGATTTATTTATTGGTCAGTGGACTGGTCAGAGTGAATCACCCTTCATTTTATGACCCATGTTTTTCTTAGTCAGTTAAGTACAGTGTGATGATCTAACCACTGCTAGTTTGTGCCTGGGAGCTACAGAGCTCCTGTCATCCCTTCACCTTTGCCCTTGTCAAGATGCTTGTGCATGATCCACCATGTGAAGTGACATTATCAGGCGCCTCAAACACCTTGTGATTAGACAGACACACACAGTGGTGTGGGGAACTTGGCCTTAATGTATTTGCCAAATTGAGTTTGCCTCAAGTGCTTATATTGTGTAAGGTTGGAGGATGGTGGAAGGAGAAAAAAACACTGAGATCCAATTGAAGTAAATGGATACATCTCAATTACTGTGTTCTTCATGAAAGTGGAAGTGAATCGCAGGGGGATTATTAAAGTGGATAGGAGGATCAATGTCTGGCTGTCCTCTGCTGGACGCACTCAGAACAGAAGAGAAAACCCAAACGCACCATGAGCATTATACAGTAGCTGTGTATGCTAGAGGATGTACAGTATCATTATAAGCCTCTATGAGCTAAAGCTGAGCGCAATTAATGACATAAGTAATCATTACAAACACAGCTGAAGCTCTTTTAATGGAAAAATATCATTCAGATTGTGTAATTTACTGTCTTTCTGCACCGCACAAAAGCATCAGCACTACCTTGTTTAGCTGCTGCTCGTCGCCATGGCAACACCGTTTGACAGAAACTTGTCAAACAAGTGTTCAATACCTCTCTGTTGAAGAGTCTCAAGCTTTGATCAATGCAACACAAGGTCAATATATGTTTCAAATGAGACCAAGAGATAATGTTTAGACTTAAAAAAGCCCAGAGAAATCTATGGCCACAAACAATAGTGTCTGAGGTTGTAGCTACTCTTCCTCTTCCTCCACCTCTTTCCCTTGTGTTAGGTCTTCATTAGATCTCTGATAATGCACTTGCTGGAGATGCTTTTAGCTGTTCTCATTTGCATTTAACAAGAGATCAAGTCTAAACAGCTGAAACCTGTGTGTCCAATATCCTCGATGAAGATCCACAATGGATCTTCCAATGTATACTATGTCACATGAAGATGAAGGTCCAAACGTAACCCTATGATGACTACAGGCATTTCATCCTAGAACCCATATTTTATTACTTATCATAATCAGTGAAATCATTTAATTATTGATCTGTTTTATGAATGTGCATTAGAGGAGAATTAAATTAACTGTCTGCCCAATCAATCACCTTTCCAGCAGTTAACTTAAAAGGAATTTTCAATCACAGGCTAATGCCGTTCGGTGGCATGATGAGAAAATGTCTGAGAGGCAATGTAGATCGATACTGCACAACCAGATCTAACCCCTGTATGATGTGTCAGTGAGTTAACCATCCCCCAGACACACAGACGCACTCACACATGCACACACACACATACACACACACACTAATAAGCTTGCAGTGCTGCACGCAGGTTGATTCTGTGATTGTCATTACGTTTCTAATTTACACCATATTTTCACATCTACTATTGGTTGAGAGCAATTTAGATTCTCTCAACCAGTGAATCCCATCTGTGTGGTATTAGAACCATGGTGTGAGTCCCAAATGTCACCATATTCCCTACATAGTGTACTACCTTTGACCAGAGTCTTATGGGGCCTGGCCAAAAGTAGTGCACTATATAATGAATAGGGTGCCATTTGTGACTCAACAATGCTCTGCTCTGCTCTGCTCCAGACCTGCCAATTCCACTGACAGCTGCAGTGCTAATTAGCCCAAAAGTCTTCTCTTCATTACTAGTTAACCTATCGCAGAGCACGGAGAGGGGACGACGACGCCATCAAATACGTTTTATATAAACAAATGCGTTGTTTCAATGTCATCCTATACAAATTAAATCTCATTAGCTCACACTTGTTCTTGTTCCCCCCATTTGTATTCAGTGGACACAACTCCCGTGCAGCGTTAGCTAGGAAACTATGATGAAGTGACAGGCAATGTTCCATCTAGGATATAATATTAATATCCCCAAGGTCGTATTAGTGTGGAGCTGTGTGTCATAGCCTCCAGCGCTGTGTTACTGGGTTATGAGACTACATGGCTGGGCCAGGAAAGGACAGGAGCAGACCTGGGTTCAAATACTTTTTGAAATCTTTAAAATATTGTAAGCCTTTGCTCTTCCCTGCCTGTCGTGCCAGGTGGGTGGGGTTCATGCTTTTGGGACTTTTTTTAGTGGTTCCATCGCAACAGACAAACTCAATCAAGCACAGCTAAAGTATTTGAAATGAATTCAAATAGTATTTGAACCCAGGTCTGGACAGGAGGTGAGGAGGGGAGTTTGAGGGTGTTGTCACCATAAATAAGCCTAAGTAGGGCCTGGGAAAAGCAAATCAAGGCCCTAGATCTGAGCAGAGGGTGGACACATGGACAGTTGTTCTCCTCTGAACATTGAACACCCAGATGGCTAGGTCTAGGGGCCATCTGTGGTCTCATCGATGTGGGATGAATAACATCATAGCACAGGGTGAGGTTGAAAACGTCAAACCTATGTAGCACACCCGTGTCCGCCATCGGACATGTCACATTACAAGTAGCCCGTGAAGTTAGCTAACAATGTGACACATGGAAACATCTGTTCTGAAAAACTAAGTTGTTGATAAAACTTTACTTGGTTATTATTGTAGTCTACTTCAGTTGCAGCAACAACTTTCCTCTGTGTTTATAGAAGGTCAAATGGAAAATATTAAATAATCTGTCACTACTCTTCTCAATAAACAAAACAAGTTTTATCAAGGCTCTAAATGTTCCATCTAAACACTCAGGTGGTTTTGGATTTGATAAACTCTCATTGTAGTCAGTTAGTATTGTTATGTGCTTTCATATTCTTTCATTTCACCCTGCAGCATGCAGACAATAGAGACAAATCGTTGGGATTTGATAGCTGTGTGTGTAGCTCAGGAGGTCAGCCAAACGCTGATATAATTGCAGGGATATCAAAAGCGATTTCCGTTTGAATACAAAACTAACAAAAAGCCAATCAGCCTTTCACAGAGGGCTGTGTGATTGTGGGGTGGAGTTGGTCACCTGAAATACATTTGAATGGAGAGGCTGGCCAAATGGTTGATTTTTGAACAGTCACATGGACAGGGAAAAGTAGCTATAGACATACAGGTCTCATCCTCACCACTGTTGAATGGGGGAATTGATGACAGAAAACATCTCTTCCAATATAGATGCATACAGATCCCTACTGCTCTATCTTGTTTGTAGTTAACTGATTGAAACAGGACTTAGTTTGGAGCAGATCCATGAAGCGCAGTGTTTTGTGGAACAAATACCAAGAAGTGTTTGAAACTATAGTAGAAACAATACATTCCTGCCTGTTATAGAAGCCTCATCTGGATGGATCATACTGAGTGCGTGTGACCAACCACTATGGGAAAACAAGCTTGTCTCTAGTGAGCATGCTCACAAGACTGGTTCCAGAACTCACAGGGGTTTGACGTGACGAGCGGATTACAATAATAAAAAAAAGGAAAATCTACGAACAAAGCCTTTTCAAAGAACCCCTTTCATATGTTTTCCATTGAATTTAGGTGAACATTCTGTCAGCATGCTTTTGAAGGGCACGCTGACCGTGCAGTTCAGAGAAAACTGTCATTTACACCACAGAGTCTTTGTTGTCATCTTCATTGTGCGTTGCTGACCCCGGGCTTCTCTAAAGAAAAACATCCCACACCTCCGATTACTGGCTCATTAGGTGTGATACTAGCTGTGAGCAGGGGAGGTGCAGGGGAGGTGCAGGGGTGGGCGGGGAGGCTGTCGTACGCCTCTTTGGCCTTCACTCCCACACCACACTTTAATCATTGAGACATTGTTAAGCAGTCTAAACCTGGGCACTGGTTAACCCCTAATTTCTCACACTCTCACACTTCATATCAGGTCAGAGGGCAGCTTCAGGAGTTTGTTAAGACGTTATCCCTTTATCTTTATATACTGTATGATTATCTGACTTATTGTTTACATCTTTTCATGATATTTTCCATAATAATGCTAAGTACAATAAGCTGCTGACTATCAAGATGATGATTGTTTTGTTGTTGTTTAGGATAGCTCTGGTGGTGAAACAGCAATATGATTCAGCACATTGCAGAATATAAACTACCATAACATGTACATTACTTACTATAGGAAGACTATAGAAACCCTTTTTGGTTGTGAAACTGCGTTGTATTTGAAATTGTATCTATATTCATTGAATATTCTTCAAGGCTAATGCATGTTGACAGGTGATAGTGAATACTGGTAGAAGTTCCTATGCAGCTACTGTATAGAGGGAGGAACATCATTCACTGTGCCTGTTAAACAACAATAGTATGCACAGTATTAATTACTACATGTTGTATAACAGATGTTGAATATAAAAGAGCATTTTTGATAGAATTTCTCTCCCCAATGCATTCAGCTGAGATGGAAATAAAAAAAGAAAACAGTGGAAATGCAGCAGGCACATCAATGTCCTTCCATTTCCATGGCTACATGCAGCTGGTATATTATTATACAACTACTGTGCCGCTCTGTTTAATTTTTAATATACTCAAAATAAAGTTCGCATTCATTCAGCTCTACAGCTCCTGTGCTGAGTTAATCATTTCACTGTTGTTGTTTGAATAACTCTGAGGGTGAGCCACAGTGGAGGATAGCAAAACATTACTCTCTCTATTTCTATCACTCTCTCTTTCTTTTCTCTTTATCTCTCCTTCTCTTTCTCTCCTTTTCTCTTTCTCTCCTTCTCTCTCTCTCTCTCTCTCTCTCTCTCTCTCTCTATCTCTCTCTCTCAGTCTCTTTCACTCTCTCTCGCGTTCTCTCTCTCACACTCTCTCTTTCTCTCTCACTCCTTCCATGTGATCCATCAGAATTCTTATTTGGAAGACATTATACATTACTACAGTACAATTCACTGCAATGTTAGACAGACTGTGTGTGAAAGTTGTTCCTGTGTCTGCTGAAATAAACTGCACTGGCATCTGGATTTGGGTGAACTGTAATAGATTTGCGATGGACTTTTGTATCAGGAAGGGAAGGACAACATGGGAATAACAGCAAGCATTATAAAGATTAGATTGTGTAACAATAACAAACAGGAATCTAATAAATGCATGGAGTTGTATTAGTGTAGTATATGAATGATTACAAACCACTGTTCTATCCTATAGTCTTTTATTTTAGACTCAGTGTAGCAGATAATCAGTGTATTGTTGGATGTGCATGCTCATTTAATTAAGAGCTGCTGGAGAGTAAATCAAATGGAAATACAACAACACAGATTTCTAGACTGTTCGATATCATATATTATACCCACTGATATCTATTGATCTGGTTGTGTCAGATGATTGGGTGGAGGTAGTATGGCTGTGCTCCTCAGTGAAGGGCTGGTCTGACGGATGATTGTTTGAGTATGATCCTCTGTCGTCTTCAGCTTCAATTCCACACATGCACACGCACGTGCACAAACACACACAGACATTGAGAGATTGCTGTTTGAGTATGATCCTCTGTTGTCTTCAGCTTCAGCTGTCCTCAGGAGAACAATCTGTACTTCACAAGCACCCAGAGAAATATAATTTTTAGACAGTTGTTAATGAATAATGTTGTGTTGGCTACAAGTGTTTTTTGCATAGCACTGTAATGCTGTAAGACCTATACCCTGTATGATGTATACCAGTTATTTGAGCATTGTCCCTCACTCTGATTTGTCTGTCATAGCTATCAACTACCTTGAACAAAAACACTGTATACGTCAATCTGTTGACCATGCTACCATAACAATACAATACTTTCCGCACAAGCTTAAGAATTAGTTCTTTAACATTACAATATTGACGTCAATGCAGGGAGGAAATACTGGAGCATTCATTGCCAGTCATCCAACGGTAACACTAGACCATGTTAGCAGACATTACAGAAGTCAAATGGCCTTTTCGTCCATTGTGATTGTTAAACTGATCTTGACAGCCAGTCTTGAGCACTGCCTTCACCGTACCGCCCACCAAATCTATCAAATGAAGCAGAAATCTTTGAGGTGTTGATCTGAATGAGCAGGCCCCCTGAATTTAATCTAATCCTCTCTTTCTATTTAAAAATAAGCAAAATACCCCTGCCTCTCCTCTCTCTCTCTCTCTATACTCCTATTTTTCCATGGTGTTTTTTTGTCGTGTGATTAGCGATAAAGAAAAACTAGCCAAACGTGAATTAAAGAGAGAAATAACACTGTGGCGAATGACCTGGATGTCGGTCAGAGTGGGGAGGGGGGTCGAAGGGATGTCTGAATGTGTCTCAGTCCAAACCGTGCTGCAACCGAGGGGGACTCGTCAAGGCAGCAGGCCCTCAGACAATGGAGCTCATCGCACGCTGATGCAGTTTGACATGTGAATGACATGCTGAATGGTTGCCATGGGAACAAATGTGTTTGGATTTATGCATGCATATTCTGTGGTGATTTTTTTCTCTCATTTTTCTTCGTTCTTCATGGCTGGGGAGATTTGACTAATGGTGTGGTGATTCTAAACATTGTCCCTGAACAGAGAGCTGCATAGTGGGGAGGCTCTTCTTCCTCTCTACTAGATCCACTAGACATTATATTACAGCCCCAGCTTCATGCTAATGCCTCAGAGAGTATTAGAGCACAGGCAGTCAGAGCCACGGTCCATAGACTAGATGCAGAGCATGTGAACAGAGAAACAGTGCATTAGGTTCTGCAGGAGGGGGCCTTCCACTGTTAATGATCCAATGACACAGTCTAGTCCACTACTTTGTCAGGCCTCATCCCCGCATAGACCACCACATACTGGTATTCAGTGTTCAGCCACCACTGAGGATACAGGCAAATATGTGTTTTTCGTTTGCATTCACAAGCATTACTGTGTATGAGTATAGCATAGCGTATACCAGTGGTTCCAAACCTTTTTCGGTTACTGTACCACCAACAGAATTTTGCTCTGCCCGGAGTACCCCTGATGTACCCCTTCATGTGCATTTTACCAGTAGGCCTATGGTCTCATGAGTCTTCTCAAGTACCTCCTTGTGGATGGGCCGAGTACCCCCAGGGGTCCTAGTACCCCTGGTTGGGAACCACTGGCGTATACAACCTAATGTTGGTTAAGCTCAGTGGTGAAATTAAGGCGGTACGGTCCGGTACGGCGTCCCGGCAAAATAAATAGTGAGGGTACCTCATTCAGGTAAAACTTCAGCCTTTCACAATTAACACAACTAGCCCAAAAAACTATATTCTATTACACCCTTATTTAACATTACTGCATGTAAGCCGCATGAAAAATTAGCGAATTGACTGGAAAACGGGTGGTATACGCTCCAAATTGCGTTGTGGTTTGAGGAGAACACTTACATTTTGTCAAGGCAGAGATGAGTGTCCGAGACCGAGGCGCGCATGGACAACAGTGGATGCATCAATTCAGGCTACATGTGTAGGCCTAATGACCATCGCAGAATTGCGGGTGCACAGTGCACTGTTGGGGTTTGGATGCTGAAATTATTTTGTGAGTGAACGAATGTGCACGGGTAGCCTTCAGGAGGGCCTTTGTTAAGTGTTTGTTTGACAATCAGATGAAAACATCAAGACTGGTTGTGTTTCTGCCACATTAAAAGGCACAGGCGGCGTGTTCCTAAAGCTAGGGGAAGATACGCTTTACCTAAAGTAAATTGAATTAAATTGCCAAAAGTATATAAGCCTAATTAGCTTACTCCTGTCTATACAGAAATAAATAAAATCATTCAAAATAGGCTATTACACCAGAAAGCATGATTTGGCCACAGATGATCATTAGCTTCTTTAAAAAAAAGCTCTGGATTGTTTTTAATCACATAGCCTACAGTCGGAAGGGCCCGCAATTTGGACAGCGTTGCTGAGTTGCGACTGTCAGTGAAAAGCAGAGACCCAGCCAGGCATATCGCAATATTTAAAAATAGCCTACAATCACGGAAAAACAGTTTGGAAAGCAAATGGCTATTGCTGTAAAGAGATGACAATGAAAAGACTCCAATCTATCTTTTAGTTATCAAAATTCCTCACTTAATTGAGCTAACAGTAGCCTATCTTATTGGCACCAGCGGAGAACATTGGCCAAATCCCTGGTGAGTGTGCATATTCACTGTCTTTTTAAAATTATATATATATATATTTTTTACATTAAAACATACAATCTACTTGCAGTGAAGCCGCTCAACATCTACATCACATTAGTCATCTAACAGACTCCCATCCAGAGCGACCCACAGAACCAACAAGGGTCAACGCCCTGCTCAAGGGCACGTCGACAGATCTCCCACAAGGTCAAAAACGGGGACCTGAACCAGCGACTCATAAGCCACCGGCCCAAGCTCCAAAAACGCCAGGTCACCAGTCCTCCAAGATCCCTCCCACAGTTCCCCAAGAGCTGCCCCTCAACCATCCGAGACCCCACCCCCAAGACCCCCCCCCCACCCCAATGGACCAACAACCAACAAAATGAACAAAAAACTAAAAAGACAAAGACAAAGGAAAACAGAAAACAACAATGCAAACAACAAAATATATCAAGGACAACAAAAATATGTTTTATTTTGACTTAATTTTTTTACTTTTATCTTTGACCTTCATTCTGTCCCCCACCCAGCAACTCCACTCCCACTTGTCTCCAATTCTACATCCCAACCCTCAGCCCATCCCACCTATCTCTGCTGGCTACCCTCTTCGGAGTTCTACGCACCATACAGTGAGGGAAAAATGTATTTGATCCCCTGCTGATTTTGAACATTTGCCCACTGACAAAGACATGATCAGTCTATCATTTTAATGGTAGGTTTATTTGAACAGTGAGAGACAGAATAACAACAAAAAAATCCAGAAAAGCGCATGTCAAAAATCTTAGAAATGTATTTGCATTTTAATGAGGGAAATAAGTATTTGACCCCTCTGCAAAACATGACTTAGTACTTGGTGGCAAAACCCTTGTTGGCAATCACAGAGGTCATATGTTTCTTGTAGTTGGCCACCAGGTTTGCACACATCTCAGAAGAGATTTTGTTCCACTCCTCTTTGCAGATCTTCTCCAAGTCATTAAGGTTTCGAGGCTGATGTTTGGCAACTCGAACCTTCAGCTCCCTCCACAGATTTTCTATGGGATTAAGGTCTGGAGACTGGCTAGGCCACTCCAGGACCTTAATGTGCTTCTTCTTGAGCCACTTCTTTGTTGCCTTGGCCGTGTGTTTTGGGTCATTGTCATGCTGGAATACCCATCCACGACCCATTTTCAATGCCCTGGCTGAGGGAAGGAGGTTCTCACCCAAGATTTGACGGTACTTGGCCCCGTCCATCGTCCCTTTGATGTGGTGAAGTTGGCCTGTCCCCTTAGCAGAAAAACACCCCGAAAGCATAATGTTTCCACCTCCATGTTTGACGGTGGGGATGGTGTTCTTGGGGTCATAGGCAGCATTCCTCCTTCTCCAAACACGGCGAGTTGAGTTGATGCCAAAGAGCTCCATTTTGGTCTCATCTAACCACAACACTTTCACCCAGTTCTCCTCTGAATCATTCAGATGTTCATTGGCAAATTTCAGACGGGCATGTATATGTGTTTTCTTGAGCAGGGGGGGACCTTGCGGGCGCTGCAGGATTTCAGTCCTTCACAGCGTAGTGTGTTACCAATTGTTTTCTTGGTGACTATGGTCCCAGCTGCCTTGAGATCATTTACAACATCCTCCCGTGTAGTTCTGGGCTGATTCCTTGTTCTACTGGTTCCTATATCCAAAAGTTCTACTTGAACCCTAAATGGTTCTCCAGTAGATTACTAAGAAAAGCTCATCCATTGTTTAAAAATGGCATTTTTGCCTTTGTGCAGATTGCCATGTCTCATTTTCGATTAATTGAAAATGAATATTTTTTCAAAGTATCTCTCTTTTTCAAACAAGCATTGCAGAGCTGGCTAAAATTTCAATTTCATCCCCCTGAAAAGATAGAACAAATATTACAACAAATATTATGGCTGAACTCAAATGTGCTGGTTGATAAAAGACCTGTATTTATGGAAAATATGTTTGAAAAGGGTATTTTGTTTTTAAATTATATTGTAAATTGGAATGGTAGAGTTATGTCTTTCATGGAGTTATCAGAATTGTATGGGAAGGTCTGCTCAATCCAAGTTTACAACCAATTGATTACAACATTATCCCAAAAATGGAGGATGCAGGTTGTGATGAGGTGATTTTGAAGGAGTCAGGCGCAGGAGGGCAAATCAAAGACTAACAGGATTTATTCTGAACCACAGAGTTTCGCAGTAATGCGTAAAAACACTCCAGGTCATTGACCAGGTCCTGCCGTGTAGTTCTGGGCTGATCCCTCACCTTCCTCATGATCATTGATGCCCCACGAGGTGAGATCTTGCATGGAGCCCCAGACCGAGGGTGATTGACAGTTCTTTTGTGTTTCGTCCATTTGCGAATAATCACACCAACTGTTGTCACCTTCTCACCAAGCTGCATGGCGATGGTCTTGTAGCCCATTCCAGCCTTGTGTAGGTCTACAATCTTGTCCCTGACATCCTTGGAGAGCTCTTTGGTCTTGGCCATGGTGGAGAGTTTGGAATCTGATTGATTGATTGCTTCTGTGGACAGGTGTCTTTTATACAGGTAACAAGCTGAGATTAGGAGCACTCCCTTTACGAGTGTGCTCCTAATCTCAGCTCGTTACCTGTATAAAAGACACCTGGGAACCAGAAATATTTCTGATTGAGAGGGGGTCAAATACTTATTTCCCTCATTAAAATGCAAATCAATTTATAACATTTTTGACATGCGTTTTTCTGGATTTTTTTGTTGTTATTCTGTCTCTCACTGTTCAAATAAGCCTACCATTAAAATTATAGACTGATCATTTATTTGGCAAACTTACAAAATCAGCAGGGGATCAAATACCTTTTTCCCTCACTGTATATCTTTCAACTATGCTGTGATGTTTAACATACAATTTTAATCTATCTGATCGAATAGAATCCACACATTGCGAGTTGAAGATAAATACTTTTACTAAAGAGTATTACTATATTTGTAATTGACTGACCCGGTCTCTTCAGATCTCCCAACAATACTATTTCTAGGGACAATTTTAGATCAATGTTATGCATTTTCAGACATTCCTGAACCTGAGACCAGAAACAGGCTACCTGAGGGCAATACCAAAACAAATGGTCTATTGATTCTGTATCCTCACAACAAAATCTGCAGAGCTGCAATGATTGTGTGCCCCAAATATTCAATTTTTGCTGAAAAGCACGAAGTCTTGAATCTTGCGTCATTTTATATATCAACTCATACACCCTGTACCATGGAATCGGTACATCAAAAATCTCTTCCCAACTATTTTGCAATCTGTATGGCACAGCTGTCAACATCCTGGTCCTCAAATGAAACTGGTACACTTTGCTATTTATGCTATTTTCATTCCTCCGCCAGTTTTTATCCTTTATATTGGGCAGACAGACCAGTTCCCTACCTCCTCCCGCTGCCACCTGTGTCACGACTTCCTCCGAAGCTGTCTCCTCTCCTTGTTCGGGCAGGCTTCGGTGTTCGTCGTTACCGGCCTTCTAGCCACTGCCGCTCCTCATCTCATCATTCCATTTGTTTTGTCTTGTTTATTACACACACCTGGTTCATATCCCCTCATCCGTACCTGTATAAGTGTTCCCTCTGCCCCCTTGTCTTTGTGTGTGATTGTTTATTGTGGAGGAGGGAGAAGCTCGATGGAGCGCTGTGTATTTTGTATCGCCAGGAATATTCCCTGTATGCCTTGTATTTTCCAGTGCGCCTGTCATCTTGAACGTCTTCCATTTTCTAATAATTGCGCCAACAGTTGTTGCCTTCTCACCAAGCTGGTTGCCTATTGTCCTGTAGCCCATCCCAGCCTTGTGCAGGTCTACAATTTTTTTTAAAAATTTTTTTTATTTTATTTCACCTTTATTTAACCAGTTAAACCAGTTGAGAACAAGTTCTCATTTACAACTGCGACCTGGCCAAGATAAAGCAAAGCAGTGCGATAAAAACAACAACACAGAGTTACATATGGGGTAAAACAAAACAAAGTCAAAAATACAACAGAAATACATATAATATACAGTGTGTGCAAATTTAGCAAGTTATGGAGGTAAGGCAATAAAATAGGCTATAGTGCAAAATAATTACAATTAGTATTAACACTGGAATGATAGATGTGCAAGAGATGATGTGCAAATAGAGATACTGGGGTACAAATGAGCAAAATAAATAACAATATAGGGATGAGGTAGTTGGGCGGGCTAATTTCAGATGGGCTGTGTACAGGTGCAGTGATCGGTAAGGTGCTCTGACAACTGATGCTTAAAGTTAGTGAGGGAGATAAGTGTCTCCAGCTTCAGAGATTTTTGCAATTTGTTCCAGTCATTGGCAGCAGAGAACTGGAAGGAATTGCGGCCAAAGGAGGTGTTGGCTTTGGGGATGACCAGTGAGATATACCCGCTGGAGCGCAGACTACGGGTGGGTGTTGCTATGGTGACCAATGAGCTAAGATAAGGCGGGGATTTGCCTAGCAGTGATTTATAGATGGCCTGGAGCCAGTGGGTTTGGCGACGAATATGTAGTGAGGACCAGCCAATAAGAGCGTACAGGTCACAGTGGTGGGTATTATATGGGGCTTTGGAGACAAAACGGATGGCACTGTGATAGACTACATCCAATTTGCTGAGTAGAGTGTTGGAGGCTATTTTGTAAATGACATCGCCGAAGTCAAGGATCGGTAGGATAGTCAGTTTTACGAGGGCATGTTTGGCAGCATGAGTGAAGGAGGCTTTGTTGCGAAATAGGAAACCGATTCTAGATTTAACTTTGGATTGGAGATTCTTAATGTGAGTCTGGAAGGAGAGTTTACAGTCTAACCAGACACCTAGATATTTGTAGTTGTCCACATACTCTAGGTCAGACCCGTCGAGAGTAGTGATTCTAGTCGGGTGGGCGGGTGCAAGCAGCGTTCGGTTGAAGAGCATGCATTTAGTTTTACTAGTGTTTAAGAGCAGTTGGAGGCTACTGAAGGAGTGTTGTATGGAATTGAAGCTCGTTTGGAGGTTTGTTAACACAGTGTCCAATGAAGGGCCAGATGTATACAAAATGGTGTCGTCTGCGTAGAGGTGGATCTGAGAGTCACCAGCAGCAAGAGCGACGTCATTGATATACACAGAGAAAAGAGTCGGCCCAAGAATTGAACCCTGTGGCACCCCCATAGAGACTGCCATAGGTCCAGACAACAGGCCCTCCGATTTGACACATTGAACTCTATCTGAGAAGTAGTTGGTGAACCAGGCGAGGCAGTCATGTCCTTACACAGCTCTCTGGTCTTGGCCATTGTGGAGAGGTTGGAGTCTGTTTGATTGAGTGTGTGGACAGGTGTCTTTTATACAGGTAACGAGTTCAAACAGGTGCAGTTAATACAGGTAATGAGTGGAGAACAGGAGGGCTTCTTAAAGAAAAACTAACAGGTCTGTGAGAGTCGGAATTCATACTGGTTGGTAGGTGATCAAATACTTATGTCATGCAATAAAATGCAAATGAATTACTTAAAAATCATACAATGTGATTTTCTGGATTTTTGTTTTAGATTCCATCTCTCACAGTTGAAGTGTACCTATGATAAAAATTACAGACCTCTACATGCTTTGTAAGTAGGAAAACCTGCAAAATCGGCAGTGCATCAAATACTTGTTCTCCCCACTGTATATAGGATAGAGAGGTAGGATAACTCCCAGATGTAGTATGTCTTTTTAGCCCTTGAATCCTGATAATTTCTTGTTTCTGGTTGAAAGTACAGTACATACAGTATAGTTACCACATTGAGAGCTGATCTTCACACCTTTTTGAATGCATGAATATGGAGTTCTCTGGTATTCAGAGAGGCAGTAGTAGGCTACACTGACTATGTGTGTGTGCTACTGTTAACCCTTCCTTAGGGCAGATTAGATGCTGGGTCGTCCTCCACCAAACCCTGCTGATGAGACGGGAGAATCAGCACTATTTACAACAATACCGCTGTCACACTCACTGATACATAATGCAATTGAGTGTGTGCGGCAAAATAGCCCTGTAATGGATGTGATGGTGACATCTTAGACATTCATCATCATTTATCAGTGTTTGATAACAGAAGGGGATCTTAAAACCCATGATTAAACCACCCGGGAGATCATTATGTCATGTAAGGTATAGAGACATGGTGTGTGTGGACAGGACTGATATCTGAAGTGTCAATCATGTGGAGAGCACACAGTAACAAGCCAATACTGGTAAAGGATACATGACAATATATTCCATATCTCTCCAGTGAGGGGAATGCCCTGGGAATATTTTTATTTTAAATTACACCAGAGAAGCAAGAAATCTCTATCAGTATGATGACAGATATAAGATATACACACAGCTCACTATATACATGACCAGCACAATAACCAGCAGTGGAGCTATATAGGCTACTGTGTATTTCCAAATATACAGTATAATACAATTTTAGATACAATATGTCCAGAATTGTCCCTTTACTTTATTGCCAAATTAACCTTAGAGACAGGCCAGCTCTGTTAGAAAAATGAATCAATGGATCGTTACAACGCGTGGCGATGACATCCCAGCAAATTATATTTTTCGTTGGTCAATTCGGTTCAGCCCTCATTAGGTCCTTTGGTTCTCGTAAATGTGTAGCTACTTTACTGGAAACCTGGCTGCCATGCTTAGAGTAGTATGAATATCAGTGGTCATAGATCATTTATAATGTGATGTGTTGTGTTTACACATATAGGCTCACAAACACAGAGCGAGAGAGAGAGAGAGAGAGAGAGAGAGCGAGAGAGAGAGATGGGGGGAGGGGGAGAGAACACACCATTGAATGTCCCAAGCCATTAGAACAAGGGATATTTCTGGTTGACTGAGCAATTCATTCTCGACATGTCACATTGAATTTCTTCCATTATAAAACACTGCTGCCTTCTCCACTCTAAAGGCAGATTGCCTGCTCCTGTTTCACCCAGTAAAATATTGCCTCGCCCTCAAACAATCTTTTTTATCCTAGTTATGAGGAAATTCAGAACATAAGATTGATCTGTCTGTGTTCATAATGTGGACTGATTATTTAAAATGGTCTCAGATAATTTTATTAGATGGATAAATATTGAAAACCCTAATGTTATTATGCCATCCTTATGAAATACATGTATACCATCCTTATATAAAACTATCAATTGTAAGCGTTACATTTGTTCACATTTTAAAAGAAATAAGAAATCCAAATCCATTTACAGTAAAGACAGACTGTGCACTGTCATTTTATGACATGGTTTTGGGTGTTGTACATCACATGCCTTTCCATTTTCTCTGTTATTGATGTGTTATTGGACATCAACAAGAGAATCCATCTGTAACTGTCACCATGTATGGGGCTTTAGTGCTAAAGTCTGTTTTTCACTAAACCTGCCCAATGACACATGGAGTAAAGAGTAGGATTGAGTCTCTTCTTTCTGTCGACCAGTGGTATCATGTCCTCTCATCCTCAGCAACATCTTGTGGTTAGCTGTTAGCTCCACCACTTCACAACGTCTCTCTTTTAGGAGCCAGGCTTTATTCTGTGACTCAGACAGTTCTGACAGCCCTGCAATACAGATTGATGTTGCCCAGATAGAACCGGGAAGGAAAGAATGGCAATTATGTCCGCCTCAGAGAAACATGTGTCTGTGTGTGACGATACAAAGGCCTCCTCACTACATTGTTTCATTCTCAATAACCCAAACAGTGTTTGGGAGTAAATTGACTGTCTGCAGACATCTTTCCCTCTATTTCCTTCTCCTCCTTTCTATGTCTTCCACTTCTATTCTATAATGAATCTTTCTCTCTATTGCTTTTGGTAACATGGAGTCTTTCTCTCAACAAGAAATTGAATCACAGATAAAAAGGAATAGTTGTTGGACACGAGTTTGCAGATTGAATACTATTGATACACATGCAAAACATAGGTGAAAGAGAATTGGGTTTATATACAGTAAACAAACATGTATGTTTAAACCTGACCACAAAATGCTTGAATAGTTGTCTTTAGCTACAATAAGCCGATACATAAACTAAGACAAACAAGAGAAGTTGTTAGTTCTGGATAAGTACAAGCCCTTTATCTGTGGGTAGCTGGCAGCATACTGTATGTGGGATTTATGATACATTATGTTCTAAACAAAGAATGATCTAAAAGCTATTTTTATTCCAAAACCCAAATTCCATCACTTAAGAGCACATTTTGGATAGTGTCCAAATTGTAGTCTGAATATGCTCTCATCTCTGTTAGTCGTCATTAGAATAACAAAGGAGGTCACATGAGATAGATCTGCATGATATGGACACTATTCAAATGACTAGTCAGAAGCCTATAGCTGATTACTATAATATACTAAAATATAATAAACCATAAACATCAAATCCTGTACTTGACCAAATAACACACTAACACACAATGGGAGGGGTGAATCTGAATGTGTCTGATTGAGCCTCTGTTCTATCTGTGCTAATGGAAATGACAGTTGGGAGAGACAGACAGAGACAGTCGCAGTAGGATCCTGGCTAAGATCCAGATCCATCCACCCCTCTGGCTGCATCCCAAATAGCATCCTATCCCCTATATAATGCACTACTTCTGACCAGAGCCTTAAGGGTCCTGGTCAAAAGTAGTGCACTAAATAGAGAATAGGGTGCCATTTGGGACGCTCCTCTGTTTCTCCCCTGTCTAAACATGGCTGCCCTACCTCTCTCCTGACCGAGCCAGTTCTCACAGAGCTTAATATGGCACACCACTGGTGTCGTGGCAAACCTAATGCCACACGGTTTTTACTGCTGTGGAAAATATCTGTATTGGGAATCAGATTATATTTGTTGTCATAGAAAAACACTAACAATTTGTTCTGACTTGTTAGTTATGTTACCATACAAGTTACAAATTAATCTGTTTGTGCCATCAACAGTGTAGCTACTATTTACCTCAGCATGTTGCTTGTGTTTAGGAGTGCTACACATAGAAACAGAATTACAGCTGTAGGATCTTAATTTGATCACCCTGTTGCAGAACAAGTTTCCTGCCATTTCAGACTTGATTTTCCCTTACGAAAAATGTATCAACCCCTACAAAAATGTCCATTAATTATAATCCACATAATATTTAACATTTCCTGTTGCTACAGGATTATTGTCCAGCTGTAGCAAACTGGCTCAAATTAATATCCTACATCTGTACATAATTTGAATAGAATGACAGTCAAATAGAATGACATTAGTCAAATAGAATGACATTAGTCAAAGAGAATGACATTAGTCAAATAGAATGACATGAGTCCACAGGACAGGATTCTATTCCATTCTATCAGTAGGAATGACAGGAAGTTGAGTTAAATGATAGCATGCCGGATTAGGATTGAAATTAACTACTTGCTACAAATCTAATATGTGTCACTCAAACAGGGACAAGTCTGGACTAATTTATGACCATAGAGATGAGGCTTTCTTCTCTGGCAGACTCATCGATATCAGCATGTGACACATTTATATTCAACGGAATATGAGTTCACATTTTGTTTTACACTCGTGTTGACATTTAATTAAAAAACAACGGGCCAAGAGGCCAACTCCATTCTCAGGCTACTGTTTAATGTGTTTGATTGGCTATCGTAAAGACAAGCCATGATTTCATTGATGATAATGGCCAGAAAAGTAGTTTCAGAATTGGTTTGTGCTTAATGTCTTCTGTCGTAAAAACTGTGGTTCAAAGCCAATGGGAAAACAAATCAAGATGCACCATTTATACAACCAATTAGACAGTGCTATTCTATTGCTATTCTATCTATTGAAACAGTAAAATAAAAGGGTCCCTTTCCAAGACCAGTGTCCATACCATATCACATATAATTTCCATGTGATCAGATTGTATTTCCTCAATGCTCAGGGACCAACACTACAGTAATAGTCAAGGCCATGGTAGAAGCACAAAATAAATACACCATTCAACAGCTATCTCTACTGGACACCTATGGGTAAGATAAAGTCTTCATGTCTTGTTTTAAATGAGCTTTAGATTAAACCAGCCTACAGCCGCTAGACTCCTGTGAGCTTTTCTATCCAACGGCAATATGTAATATTCAACGTTCAAGGCAGAACAGCTAACAGCAAACAGCCCTCAAGCTGTGCAATAGTGAGGGGTGAGCAGTGTTCAACTGCAGTGTTGCATAAATATTGATGAGATTCCAAGCTACAAACCTGTGATATAAACATCAGAATATGGCCAGTGACAGCCATTAGAGAGTGGTCACACTGAATCAAACAGAATAACCTGTCTTTGATGCCAGTTGTCAGCATTATCACTGCCATTAGTGGACACATACAAGCAATTATTTCCTCAATAGACTCCGACTCTGTCACTCTGGCCTTACATTCATTTTTTTGCAGCGCCTTTCATGTGTGCTATGGAGATGAGAAGGTTTTGCAGCCAGTGACCCTGGCAACGCTACACTCTTAGAAAAAAGGGTTATTCGGCTGTCCCCATAGGATAACGCTTTTTGTTTCCAGGTAGAACCCCTTTAGTTCCAGGTAGAACTCTTTTGGACGCTTTCCCGTGGTTCATTTTCATGCCAGCCAGGTAGGCTATACTCCTGTTGTAAAGAGAAGAAATGTGCTTAATATTAGGAAAGTTGTGAAATAAATATAGTAGGCCTAGCATATAGAAGGCTGATGAGGCCCTCAAAACTCTGTTTTCTCACGAAATTGCATAGCCTATATAAATGTTGCGCAACATGAGCTCATTGGCTCTCATGAAGTGTTTGATTAGATTTTCAATTACATTTGCATTGATGTCAGAGTGATTAGAGGGACAATAGAGTGCTGAGTACCAGGCAGTTAGCAAGTTTGGTAGGGTACTAATGACCATCAGCACCATCAGAGCTTGGAGAAGCCTAGTTACCGTGACTAAACGGTCACGTGGAATTTGACTGCGGTCATGACTCGTAACTGCCGGTGTGGCGGTAATACGGTCACCGTAACAGCCCTAGTAGGGCCTTGTCATTCTTTTAGCACTGTTGTACAAACTGAACAGGAACATGTTGCCATAAAAGTCACTAGCAGAATTCATTGCTTACCATTATGGCAGAAATAATGCGTTCACATGACATACTTGAATTTCAGACTACGGGAGGATCAATGTAGATGGGTATTTATGCAGGAGGGTGACAGCAAGCCTGTAAACATGCTAATTTGCTTAGTTAACGATGAGATGAAGAGAAAACATTCTCATTCAGAGCACTGATGGGGAACAGACTACACAAAGACGTGACAAAGGAAATTGTGGCAGAATAATTGATTTCAAAATGGAAACCCCAAACTATCCATCAAAAGAGGATGTAGGTAGAAATCTCATTATGGTGTAGCATTTGGAAAATAAGCTCTTTCTGCTTTGGGAGATAGCTAGTTCTTATTTTACCTCAAGACAATCTTTAGTTTCTTGTATCTGTCAATATTGTGGGTAGATCAGATTGTATACAAAGAAGTTCAGGCATTACCCTTATACAAAAATACCATGTAAATGAGTCAGATAATAGGATTCTTTACCTTTAGTATCACGCTGTCATTAATATGGAGCCCTTGTGGCGGGATCTCACAATTATATGTGTTACACACAAATTGCTGAAAGCCTTGTGAAATATGAAATCATAAAAAAAACACTGAAGCATATAATGTAATTACTTCCCCGAGTTTTTACAGAATGTCAATCAGCGTCATATCTCTGCATCATTTAATGGGATATTGAAATATCCTATTCCAGCATGAGGTACTGGAGGCTGCTCTCCTAATTAGTATGAATGACGAGCGTTAAGATGACTAATGCTGCTGAGGACAGGTTTTAATTGAGAATAATATAATGAAGTATCCTGCAGATTTGTCAGAGTTCTCTAGATGACTTTTCATTGGTCTACTTGGGGGTTATGAGAGGGGTAGCTAGTGTTATTTTGGTCCTGTATACAGTAATAACTGTATAATTACATAGTATTAACAGTAACAGTGGTTACTGTGTAATATGTTACTTCTAGACAATATATTTAGTCTTTGTTTTAAAGGGCAGGGGAAATCAATTTGTAAAGGTTGCAATTACAATCTTCTTAATGTACTGTATGTGTGACTCGAATAGGGGATGGCTTACTTTGAGTGATTAAACTGTCTCTGTATATAAATACAATACTGGCATGCCACTTAGGAGGGAACTCAAGTCATGCATATTAATTAGGGTGCTAGTCTGCACTGTATTTTGGGGTGGGGTGGGGCTGAGTGGAATGGAGTTTCAGCACCTTAGTGTAGAACATCATTCAATGAAAATTGAATAGGTTTCTGGTAGACATTCTGGAGACAGATTCATCTCCCATTTCACGTTCATGTTTGAGCATTTCAACAAAAGTCAATGAAAATAGCTAATACAGTGTGGGACTGTTTCAGTAACAAAAATTCCCTAGAAACTGTGCTTTGAGGCGTTAATGGTATTACAAACGTTCAAATGCAAATGTAGGTGCCGCAGATATGATTCAGCATTGAAGGAAATGTTACACAAACGTGCCCTGTAAAATTACCGCATAGGCCTATCACAGTAGAGGAAGGGGATGGTTCAGTTTGGCTTTAATCTTGAATCTTCTCATCATTACCGAGTAGTGTAATAGAGGCAATGGTCCCCATGGCATGAAACGCAACCACAGCACAGCACATCTAAATATATCTATCTCCTGCAGGATGAACGATGCTGGATGCTAGATATACTCAGGCTAAATGGCACCCTATTCCCTATATTGTGTGCTATGTTTGACCAGAGCCCTATATCCCCTATATAGTGCACTATGTTTGACCAGGGCCCATCTGGCTCTGGTCAAAAGTAGTGCACTATATAGAGGATGCGGTGCCATATGGGACGTAGTGTACCAGTCAGAACCAAGTCCTCCAGTTGCATTTAAAACAGACAATCAGCTCAGGAGACATTCTGTCACGATCGTCTGAAGGAGCGGACCAATACGCAGCGCGTGGAGTGAACATGATGACTTTATTTATTAAAGCAACCACGAAAAAACAACAAACAAATGACGAAGTGAAGTCCACAGTCGCAATGACTGAAACATGGAACACTGGAACAAAAACCCACCAACACAAAGTGAAACCACACAGTTTAAATATGGCTCCCAATCAGAGATAACGAGCCGACAGCTGACACTCGTTACCTCCGATTGGGAGTCCTATGACTAACAAGCACACGCTAACCAAAACCCAACATAGAAATACACAACTAGAAATCCCAACATAGAAATACACCCAAATGAAAATGAACAACCCTGGCTCCATAAATCAGAGTCCCTGGAGCCAGAGTGTCACAGTACCCCCCCCTAAAGGTGCGAACTCCGGGCGCACCAGCATACAGTCTAGGGGAGGGTCTGGGTGGGCGTCTGTCTATGGTGGCGGCTCAGGCACTGGTCGTGGTCCCCACCCCACCATAGTCACTACCCGCTTGTGTACCCTCCTCCACATGACCACCCCCCAACTAAACCCCACAGGATTAAGGGGCAGCACTGGACTAAGAGGCATCACCAGACTCAGGGGCAGCACCGGACTAAGGGGCAGCACCGGGCTAAGGGGCAGCACCGGGCTAAGGGGCAGCACCGGACTAAGGGGCAGCACCGGCCTAAGGGGCAGCCCCGGACTAAGGGGCAGCACCGGCCTAAGGGGCAGCACCGGACTAAGGGGCAGCACCGGGCTAAGGGGCAGTACCGGGCTAAGGGGCAGCACCGGACTAAGGGGCAGCACCGGACTGAATGGCGGATCCTGGCTGGCTGGCTCTGGCGGATCCTGGCTGGACGGCTCTGGCGGATCCTTGCTGGACGGCTCTGGCGGATCCTGGCTGGACGGCCCTGGCGGATCCTGGCTGGACGGCTCATGGCTGGCTGACGGATCTGGCTGCTCATGGCTGGCTGACGGATCTGGCTGCTCAGGGCTGGCTGACGGACCTGGCTGCTCAGGGCTGGCTGACGGATCTGGCTGCTCATGGCTGGCTGACGGATCTGGCTGATCCTGTCTGGCGGAAGGCTCTGGCTGATCCTGTCTGGCGGAAGGCTCTGGCTGATCCTGTCTGGCGGAAGGCTCTGGCTGATCCTGTCTGGCGGAAGGCTCTGGCTGATCCTGTCTGGCGGAAGGCTCTGGCTGATCCTGTCTGGCGGAAGGCTCTGGCTGATCCTGTCTGGCGGAAGGCTCTAGCGGCTCCTGTCTGGCGGACGGCTCTAGCGGCTCCCGGTCTGGCGGACGGCTCTGAAGGCTCATGGCAGACGGGCGGCTTTGCAGGTTCAGTACAGACGGGCGGCTTTAGCGCCGTTGGGCAGACGGGCAGTTCAAGCGCCGTTGGGCAGACGGGCAGTTCAGGCGCCGTTGGGCAGACGGGCAGTCCAGGTGCCGTTGGGCAGACGGGCAGTTCAGGCGCCGTTGGGCAGACGGGCAGTTCAGACGCCATAGGGCAGACGGGCAGTTCAAGCGCCCGTTGGGCAGACGGCAGACTCTGGCCGTCTGAGGCGCACCCTAGGCCTGGCGCGTAGTGCCGGAACTGGAGGTACCGGGCTGAGGACACGCATCTCAGGGCTAGTGCGGGGAGAAGGAACAGGCCGGACTGGGCTGGCGACGCACACCGTGGGCTTGGTGCGTGGAGCAGGAACAGGCCGGGCAGGGCTGTCGACGCACACCGTATCCTTGGTGCGTGGAGCAGGAACAGGCCGGGCAGGGCTGTCGACGCACACCGTATCCTTGGTGCGTGGAGCAGGAACAGGCCGGGCAGGGCTGTCGACGCACACCGTATCCTTGGTGCGTGGAGCAGGAACAGGCCGGGCTGGGCTGGCGACGCACACCGTAGGTTCTGTGCGTGGAGCAGGAACAGGCCGGGCTGGGCTGGCGACGCACACCGTGGGCTTGATGCGTGGAGTAGGAACAGGCCGGGCTGGGCTGGCGACGCACACCGTATCCTTGGTGCGTGGAGCAGGAACAGGCCGGGCTGGGCTGGCGACGCACACCGTAGGTTCTGTGCGTGGAGCAGGAACAGGCCGGGCTGGGCTGGCGACGCACACCGTGGGCTTGATGCGTGGAGTAGGAACAGGCCGGGCTGGGCTGGCGACGCACACCGTGGGCTTGATCGTGGAGTAGGAACAGGCCGGTCCGTACTGGGAACACACACCACTGGCTTTAACTGGGGATCAGGAACGGGCCGGACCGGACTGGTAACACACATCAGTCTCTCACGCCGTGCCGCAACAACTTCCCTTCCTCTACTCGCCAATGGCTCCCGTAATCCGATAGCCTTCTCTCCACGTCTCCCTGTGGCAGCCTCCTGCTGCCCAGCCGCCCAAGCCATGTGCCCCCCCCCAAAAACTTTTTGGGGTTGCCTCTCGTCCTTCCAACGATGATGGCCCTGCTGACGCCGTTGCTCCTCTCTCGCCAGGGCCTTGATCTTCCCCCAAGGTCCCTTGCCCCCGAGCATGTCCTCCCAGGACCACGATTTGCCCACCTGGGCCATCGCCAGCCTCTCGATCTCCTTACCAGGCGCTTCCTCCCATGTCCAGCTGTCTTGCTCCTGGACCCGCTGCTTGGTCCTTCTATGGTGGGTTTTTCTGTCACGATCGTCTGAAGGAGCGGACCAATACGCAGCGCGTGGAGTGAACATGATGACTTTATTTATTAAAGCAACCACGAAAAAACAACAAACAAATGACGAAGTGAAGTCCACAGTCGCAATGACTGAAACATGGAACACTGGAACAAAAACCCACAAACACAAAGTGAAACCACACAGTTTAAATATGGCTCCCAATCAGAGATAACGAGCCGACAGCTGACACTCGTTACCTCCGATTGGGAGTCATATGACTAACAAGCACACGCTAACCAAAACCCAACATAGAAATACACAACTAGAAATCCCAACATAGAAATACACCCAAATGAAAATGAACAACCCTGGCTCCATAAATCAGAGTCCCTGGAGCCAGAGTGTCACACATTCAGGTTGGACTGGAAATATACCAGCCGTATGATAGACAACGAGCTCATGTCAGACTGCATCACGACCAATCAGGTTTTTAAAAAACACACATTCCTTTTTTTTAGAACACTGTAGCTACATTTACAAAGGCAGAGCAAATCTGATATTTTGCCCAATTATGGGCAAAGGATAAGATCTGATTGATCAAAAGACCAATTAGTGGCAAAATATCCAAATTGGGCTCTCTGTGTTGGTGTCAGAGAGAGAGTACCTCATCCACAGCAGTGAAGATACCATAGAATGGAACACCCATACGGTTGAGATATTAGGCCTGTATTTTGAAAAGACAACTACCAAAGACATAATTGTCCTGGAAAAAGAAGAATATGTTTTAACTGTAAATCATGGCACAGTATCTTCTTCTGTGGTGGAGGTATTCAAAAGGAGGCAGGGATTGGAAAGATGCTTAATGACTGTCCACAGCACAAGAGGCTGTCTCTTTCTCTCTGTGGGGTTTGGGTCTGCATTATCCACTTCATGTTTACTCCTCAGTGGCTAGCTGCAGGCCACTATTTATCTCCTAGGAGTGTGTGTCAGGGGAGGTGTGTATGTGAGTGTGAACTGAGTGAGTGATCACCAACAGTGCACTGTAATGGAAAACTGTAATTTATACGGTAATTTGGGGTATTATCAACAGTAAAATACAGTGAAACGTTTAACTGCAGCATTCTGTAAAGAATTGCTGTATTTCAAATGGTACTGTAATTCAATCCCACAGAATACAGTACCATAATGTATTATTGGAGCGTCAAAAAAGTTTTGACCACTAGTGGGTACATGGTATTGTTGTTTCTGGGTCATTAACATATTTTGAGGCTGTCACGTTCGTTCAAGGACGGGTCAGACCAAGGTGCAGCGTGAAATGCGTACATGTTTATTAAACTGATAAACACACGACAAAACAATAAACAAACGAAACGTGAAGTCCTAAGGCTAACAAACAATACAAGCCTCCAACACGGAACAAGATCCCACAACCCATGAATGCCAATAGGCTGCCTAAGTATGCTCCCCAATCAGAGACAACGAGCGACAGCTGCCTCTGATTGGGAAACACACCCGGCCAAACATAGAACTACAAACCTAGATCACAAACCTAGAAAATACAACATAGAATATTCCCACCCTGACTCAACATATAAGAGTCCCCTGAGTCAGGGCGTGACAGTACCCCCCCAAAGGTGTGGACTCCGACCGCACAAACTTTACATGACAGGGTAGGGGCCGGGTGGGCATTCCGCCTCGGAGGCGGATCCGGCTCCGGGCGTGACGACCACATACTCTCCGCCTCCCTGTTGTGCCCCTGGTCTGGTCTGGACCTCTGCGCGCTGCTTCGCCTCTCCTTCCTCCCATGATAATCCAAGCCCTGTCTGGACCCTGGTGTGGGAGACCCCGAATCTGGAGAGGTGCTGATGTCTGGGTCTGGACTGGAACCGCTGACCGGAGCTGGACCAGGCACCGGTGGAGCGGACTGCTCAGGCTCCGGACTGGAGCTGCTGACCGGAGCTGGATCAGGCACCGGTGGAGCGGACTGCTCTGGCTCCGGAGTGGAGCCGCTGACCGGAGCTGGACTGGACCCCGGTGGAGCGGACTGCTCTGGCTCCGGAGTGGAGCAGCTGACCGGAGCTGGATCAGGCACTGGTGGAGCGGACTGCTCTGGCTCCCCGGTGGAACGAGCACGGGCCGTGCCGGACTGGACACACGCACCACTGGTCTGGTGCGAGGAGCAGGAACAGGCCGGGCCGGACTGGCGACATGCACCACTGGCTTGGTGCGAAGAGCAGGAACTGGCCGGGCCGGACTGGCGACACGCACCACTGGCTTGATGCGAGGAGCAGGAACAGGCCGGGCCGGACTGGCGACACGCACCACTGGCTTGGTGCAAGGAGCAGGAACGGGCCGTACCAGGCTGACGACACGCACCACTGGCTTGGTGCGGGGAGCAGGATTGGGCCGTACCGGGAACACGCACCACTGGCTTGGTGCGAGGAGTAGGAACGGGCCGTACCGGGCTGACGACACGCACCACTGGCTTGGTGCGGGGAGCAGGAACGGGCCGTACCGGGCTGATGACACGCAACACTGGCTTGGTGCGGGGAGTAGGAACGGGCCGTACCGGACTGGGAACACGCACCACTGGCTTGGTGCGAGGAGTAGGAACGAGGTGTACCGGACTGGGAACTGATGTCAGAGATCTCCGACTGTACCAGTCTTTTACTCTCTGTGCCCAGTCCTCCTCCCGTGAGGACTCCACCCTGAGCCCCCACGAGTGCAGTGTTCGGGGCTCTTCTCCATCGCTCCCCGACCACCCCTTTAGCCCCCCCAAATTTCTTTATTGGGGCTGTCTCTCTGGCTTCTTCCTCGGCCGGCGCCTTCTGCGTTGCCGTTGCTTCTCTCTATACTGGGCCTCCACTGTCTCCTCCCAAGGACGGCGATCCATCCCAGCCTGAATCTCCTCCCAAGTCCAGGATCCCTTACCGTCCAGGATCTCCTCCCAGGTCCAGGCTGTCTGCTCCTGGGCACGCTGCTTGGTCCATGTTTGGTGGGATCTTCTGTCACGTTCGTTCAAGGACGGGTCAGACCAAGGTGCAGCGTGAAATGCGTACATGTTTATTCAACTGATAAACACACAACAAAACAATAAACAAACGAAACGTGAAGTCCTAAGGCTAACAAACAATACA
>NW_025535803.1:47500-77790 GCF_020615455.1 Coregonus clupeaformis | reverse complement strand
ACTGGATAGCAATGCGAACAATACCAAGAAGTTTGCTTTAATTTGTTCATTTTTTCCTGAAATAAATCCTTACTGCTCTGGTACTAAGTCCTATTCCTGGAGTGAGTCGGGGCCCGATGTGGAGGAGCAGGATGAGAGTGGTGGCAGGAGGTGAAGCGAGAGGCAGGAGTCAAGTTCCAAATATCTGTGGCACAGGAGAAAAAGTAAATAAAGCAGTCCAAAACACAACACAAATAAAACAGACCCAGGTTAGTCTGTCAAGATGAAGTTCTTTCATAGTTGTCTTGACTATGATCTGTTGATTGGAAAGTTTACCGAGGTCTTAAAGGCTGAGGTAATTATGGTGAATGGGCTGCAACTGGAGCCCTAACTCCCCCCACCAACTTCCCACTCCACTGCAATCAGGACAGACGGAGGGGGGACAACCTCGCTGACAGTGAGCTGCCCAGTACCCCCTCTCGGACGCCACCTGGCCGGCTTACCAGGGTCTATCAGGATGTAACCCTAACAACCCAGGCCAGGATCTCTGAAGCTCCTGGGCTCCCAGGAACGTTCCTCAACCATAACCCTCCCAATCCACCCGGTACTGGACCTCCCGGCCCAACATGTCCAGAAGTGCCGGACAGTGAAGCCAGACCCCACCCGATCTTGGGCGGAGGGGGGGGCCGAAGGCGGGCACAAGGAACCAACACCGGCACCAGGCTTCATCCAAACACTAAAGTGACAACGTCTGTAGTTAACGGGTTAACATGAGTATCTTAAGGCAGTCTACAAACGCAGGCATGCCATCTTCTTCGACTCCCACCTTCAATGAAAGTCCCTACTTCACCCTTCCTCTTCACCATACTCAGAGCCTGACTGTAGTTGCTCATCTGCATGTACTGCCGAGCTCGACAGAGCTACCCAACCTTCCTCAGACCTTTTCACAGTCAGGCCGCATGTGCAGGGGACTGCACCATTAAGTTCCCTCTCTTGGTGAGGTTGACTACAGACCCTGAAAAGGTACGCCCAGGGGAAGTTTGTCAAAGTGTTATGACAACTCCATTCCACCCAGAGCATACTCCATATTTACAGTACCACTGCGAGTTCTCCATTCTATTCTCTCTCAGCTTTCCCGTTGGTCTGGGAGTATTCAGGACGGCTGATTAATACCCAAAGCTTTACAAAGCTTTCCACACCTGGGAGACAAACTAGGGACCCCTGTCAGAACAATATCCGTGGGTAAACCTTGAGAGCGGGAACACATGTTCAACCAAAATATCAACCGTCTCTCTGGCGTGGGCCCAGTTTAGGTAGGGCCAAAAAATGAGCTTGAACTTAGAAAACGATCAATCTCCTGCGTAAGAATACAGTCTTACCGATCCAGTACAAAATCCATCATATCAGCGGGTTTGTGGTGGGTATACCTCTGAGTTTTTTCCCGTTGCACATACCGTACAGCAATGAATGGTGTCCCCTCCATCGTGCCCCATCTAAGTCAGCCTTAACTCTCAGGGGTGACATAAGGAGCCAGTAGCCACTAGTACCTGGGAAGCACGACACATCCGGTTAAACCTCCCGTCTTGATGTACTATTCCCCTCGATGTCACATGCCCAGTACTGCAATACTGCGTAGGAGGCAAAACGGGTTCAGGGTTACTACCAAGTATCAACCCAATAACCACAGACGGGCGTCGCTGGCGTTGCGTGACCCAGTAAAAAAATTAATCTCCCAAAAATTTACCCACCTGGCACCCGGAGTTAGCTACCACTACGCTACTGGTAAAGCCAGATTCTTATGATCGTCCAAACGATAAGAAGGGTTGTTCCCCCCCCCAACCAATGTCAGCCACTCCTCTACGGAATACTTAGCAACAGCAGTTCACATTTCCAACATCCATTCCTCTCTGCCTGAGAAAGTTTCCTTGAAAAAGCACAGGGATGCAGTTTATTATCTTCAGGAGAAGCGTTGTCAGCAACTCTGCACCTACCCAGTGTCGATGCATCCCACACTCCCAACAAACTGGCGGTGGGGTCCTCATCAATGCTCGGCGAAAGATATTTCAGTTCTTCGAGCACCTAGTTCGCCCCTTCATTCCCAGCAGTCTAGATGGAGGTGAGCGTTGAAGTTAATGCGATGTATCTTTAACCTCCTGAGTTACATAAGCCCCAGGAATACGTTGAAGTTGTTTGCGGGTAATCAATATCGTGACAGCAGAGATCTTAGCTAGGTCCATCCACACTCTCCTAGCTATGATGTAACCCAAAAGGGTCTCCCAGACACATGAAATTCACATTTCTCCATCTTCACCAAACAGTTTGTTCTCCAACAACCTTTGCAACACACTCGTATACCCACTCCCTGTTCATGTTCCTGGGAGGACTCTCGAAATCAATATCATCCAATACAAAAACATTCATTCACATGTCCAACATCATTGACTAGTGCCTAAAAACAGCAGAGGGCAGGTAACCCTCTATACCAACTCACTCAAAATTCCCAAGGGGTTGTGTTAGAAGGCAATCTTCATTCATCACCATGTATGCTTCACTGGGTGATACGCATTTCGCATAGATCCGGTTAAAGTAAAGATGGTAGCACCATGAAGGAGGAAAAGCAGAATTAATCAAAGGCAAAATACTTATTCTTAATGTGATGTTGTTAAAGTCGTTATCAATACAGAGGTCTGAGGTCTCCATCCTTCTTGCAGCAGCAAAAAAGAACCGGCTCCTACAGGTGCAGGAGCCATATTCACCTGCCATCAGAGTCCATTAGTTCTCCCTAGCCTCCGTCTCCGGCCGGAGGGGGTTGTACAAGGCGACTGCTGAGGCTGGCGCTCCCTGAGTCATGTCATCGTAAGGCCGTAAGAGAAGTAGCTCTGTGTTTGTAGAACGGATGCCGTCATATACCGTCAGGAACCAGCAGAAAGATCCATGGACTCCAGTGGAGGTTACAGTACTGGCAGGATCTGAAGGCAAATTCACGCAATTCCCATACAATTATTACTGTACTCCATAAACATGCTACCTGTCACCCCAATCAACTGTGTGATTGTGTTTTTGCCTGTAGCCAAGATACCAAGACCAGAGTCTGTGGGCAGTCGATAATATGGAATTGAATGTTCTCTTGATTTCCCACACTCTAAACAAACAGGAACAGTCTGATGGTAATGTCAACAATTGTTCATTTAACCTTAGCCTCAGCGACATCCTGCAACTATCTCCAAATCCATTTATTGTTACCCTCTCTATCCAAAGCTTTAAATCCTCAGAGTCAATCAGCGCACTAACAGAGAATTCTAGGACTGCCACTGGAGGGATGCCTCAGATGCGGAAAGAGGAAGAATCGCTGCTCGCTCCTACTTCTCCCATAAATGATGAGGCCGGCCCCTTTTCCCGGACCCAGACTGGGCAAGAGCGATACCGCTTCTCCACGCCACAGCTTAGGCGTACCACGCTCCTCTAACAATACCTCACGACCCACCTCCATGGCTTCGGGTTCAATGCTCCTAAATATCGACTAGAGCACCACGTCTCTCTCGTGAAGGCTATGCAGGGGGGTTTGATGACGACTAGGTTTGAACACTCCTCCCGATCCCATTATCCAACTGATGTTAAAATAAATTCATCCACCATTCATCCATATGCACCAATTCATCTTTAAAGTCTCAGACCAAGCATTGATAACACTCCTTGTAATGCTGCCTCGTCATTTCCAACCACTCCTGCCTGCTAAATCCAAAATCCTGCCATCTCCATCCACACTCGCCCCCTGCAAAAAATCCGTTCCCCTCCTTCCTACAGTATCAACTTCCTCATCTCATCTATGCGTTACAAATGTCCACTGACTCTCCCAGACCCATGATCCCCAGCCGGTGGACCGTATGTTAAAAAAGTAATCTTCTGCTAGGTGAGGGCTGTTGTTCAAACTATACTGAGCATTGATCAAAAATATTCACGGGTTCCCATGTTCCTCTTCTGTGGAGGCAGGAACAGCAAAGGCTCTCTGATCTAGCTGAAGGGGTAAGTAGGACCAAACTTGATTAGTGATAGTCAGCCTACCTTCCTCTATTTTCCTCAGCTTAATCGTCTTAATTTCATGTTGCCTCCCTATTGCCCAGCTATGGCAGTCAAATTTGAGTGCACTCTGGGGTGGTATCCAAACTCTGCTGTCTGCTGGGTTCATGTTGTCAATCATCTTTATATTACTAACATCTTCCGCCAAGAAGTTTTAACTGGTTTATTATAATGTTCAATAGTCAGGTTTCAATAAATGGGAAAAGGCGAGTCCGGGTTACAGGAGGTACAGATCCAGGTCAGGGCCCAGGTGTGGTACCTAATGTCTGTAGTGTCGTGTTCCACGTGTGGAGAGCAGGATGGTGGTGGCGGGAGTGAAGCGGAGGCAGGAGTCAGGTTCCAAATATCTGTGGCTGCAGGAAAAAAAAA
The DNA here is from genome assembly GCF_020615455.1 of Coregonus clupeaformis. Lineage (NCBI taxonomy): Eukaryota > Metazoa > Chordata > Actinopteri > Salmoniformes > Salmonidae > Coregonus > Coregonus clupeaformis. Next base: position 73,365 of record NW_025535803.1, on the reverse strand, counting down.
TATAACATTCTACAAGGCGAAAACAGGTTTAGTCAGCTAACGAGGCTAACATGTTAGTGTTGACTATATCATGGCGAAGTGGAAAGTTTGACCCGAGTCTTCAAGGCTGAGGTGATTATGGTGAATGAGCTGCAGCCTGGAACCCCACTCTCCCCCCTATCTCTCCGGACTAACAGAGGGGGGCAGGAGCTACCTAGCGCAGTAGGCCTAACAGTTGCTGCAGAGGCACCTATGCCTGACCGCGTAATGGCCCTCCAGAACCTTACATTCCCATAACCACCGAAATACGAGAGCCAAATAATAGGAACTTTCTGAAGTTTGTGCAAATGCTGGGTATCTTTAATGGAATCATAAAAGAGCGATGTAAGGAGAGTACAATCCAAAGAAACCGTGCACTACCTAGTTAAAATAATCCAAAAATAATTTACATGCTGCACAAGAGAGATCCAGCAGACAGTGTGCAGTGATCTAAAAAGCAGCCAAATATTTTATATAATTTTTACTGCACACCAACACAACAAGCAATACCTGGTGGTCTTTTGTTTCAGCCAGGATATCTCGAATTCTGGATTTGTAACTGCCTCTCTTCTCATCTCACTACATCCCTCTGACATAGGGCGTATGACAATGGCGATTGCGGTGCTTTGTGAGTTCAAAAAAATTCAGATGTCAATCCAAGCCTTTTTTCCATCCGCCGTTTTTCCTTCGAACCTAGTTCTCTCTGATGCGATATACATGTTGCTTGGACTACTGATTTACACCAACCAAATTTCTCCATTCTACAATGGAAGTATTTGATCCTCCAATTGTGCAAGTTCTCCACACTTAAAAAGATAGAAGAAGGGCCTGTAATTTTCATCTAAGTCACTCTTCTCGAACCATAAAAAAAATCCAAAAATCATTGTAGATTTTTTGAATTTATTTCAAATTATGTGGAAAATATTTTTCAATATCAAAAGTTTCAATCTTTCTTTATCACACTTTAAATCTTGACTACAGTCAAATGTTTTCTGTAAGTCTTCCCCAGTTTTCACACACTGTTCTATTGCAGCCCACATTCCTCCATGCAGATCTCACTTTGAAAGCAGTGATGTTTCAGGGGGCTGTCATTTTGAGCAACCCAACATTCAACTCCCAGATTTTCTTAGGGTTGAGATCTGAACTGCTAGGCCACTCCAGACTTAAATTTCTTACTTTAGTGTGTTTTATTTTTATTTTATTTTTTATTTCCTTTATTTAATCTAAGCCAGTTGAAACAATTCTCATTTACCAACTCACCTCAATATAAAAGCTAAAAAAAGTAGTGCCAATAAAAACAACACAGTTACATATGGGTAAAAAAAAAACATAAAGTCAGAAAATACAGCAGAAAATATAACAACAGTGTATACAAATAGTAGCAAGTTATGAATAGGCAATATAATGGCTATAGTCAAATATTTACAATATATTAACACTGGAGATTAGATGTTAAGAGATTATGTACCAACCAAATACTTGGGGGTCAAAAAGCAAATTAAATAACATATAGGGATAGGGGTAGTTGGGTGGGCTAATTTCCAGATGGGCTGTGTACAGGTGCAGTGATCGTTAGGATTACTCTGACAACTGATCTTAAATTATTAATCTCCATTCCATTTTTGCAATTTTTCCAGATCATTGGCAGCAGAGAACTGAGAATGGGTGTTGCTTTAATACCTAATTATCCTGCTGGAGCGCAGACTACTGGTGGGTGCTGCTCTCGTTGACAATGAAGCTAAATACGAGTATTTTAACAGTATTTATATGTTACTGGTTTGGCTTGTTATGTCGTGAGACCACCACGCGTACAGATCCAGTGGTGGGTAGTGTATGGGGCTTTGAACAAACGCAGGATGGCAGCTGTGATAGACTACATCTTTGCTGAGTAGGTATTGAGGCTATTTTGTTAAATACATCTCGAGTTTTCTTTCGTGTTTGCATGATAGGCTTTCTGTTGCGAAATAGGGACCGATTCTCGATTTAACTTTGGAGTTGGAGATTCTTTATGTGAGTCTGGAAGTTGTTTACAAAGTCTACACAACACTATATTTGTAGTTTCCACATTTGGTCCTTGGTGTTATTCTTGGGTGGGTGCTTCGCGTTCGATTGAAAAGCATGCATTTAGTTTTAGCTAGTGTTTAAAGCAGTTGAAGCTCTGAAGGATTGTTGCATGGCATTGAAGCTACCGTTTGGAGGTTTAGTTAACACAGTGTCAATGAAAGGCCAGATTTATACAAAAATGGTGTGGGTCTCGCGTAGAGGGTGGATCTGAGAGTCACCAGCAGCAAGACACATCATTATATAGAAAAGTTCTCCATGCACCTGTGGCTACCCCTAGATCCATTCCAACACCCCTATTACACCAACTCTATTGAGTAGTTGGTAACCATGACTCTTTAAAACCAAGCTATTTAGTCTGCCAATAAGAATGCGGTGGTTGCTTAAGCCTTAGCCCGGTCGATGTAAGACGGCCTGCACAGTACTATCTTTATCAATGTGATTTTTATCGTTTAGACTTGTGGCGTGGCTAATTAGCTCGAGGTTGCATAGGAGAAGTATGTATTGGAAATTTTCTGTTTTTCCATTCGAATACTTTCGAAGGCGGGGCGAATGGATATAGGTCTCTACCAGTTTGGATCTAGAGTGTCACCCCCTTTTGGGGATACCTGCAGCTTTCCAATCTCTGGGGGATCTCGCGTTATGAAAGGGGTTAACGACTAGTAATGGTTCGACAATTTTTGATGTTTTGAAAGGTCGATTGTCTAGCTCCAGCTATTTGTAGGGGGTCCAAGATTTTTGCAGCGCTTTCAAAACATCAACTGTCTGAATTTGTGTGAAGGAGAGGCGGGGGCATGGGCAGGTTGCAGCAGAGGTTGCAGAGTTGGTGGCCGGGTTAGTGTTAGCCACGATGGAAAGCATTGCCAAGCTGTAGCAAAATGCTTATTAAATTCTCGATTTTGTAATTTATCGGTGGTGATAGTGTTTCCTAGCCTCAGTGCAGGTGGGCAGCTGGGAAGGGAAGTACTCTTATTCTCCATGGACTTTACAGTGTCCCAAAACTTTTGGAGTTAAGTGCTACAGGATGCAAATTTCTGTTTGAAAAAGTTAGCCTTTGCTTCTGCAATAGGTATCTGCAGCGTATCTGCAATAGGTGTGTTTGGGATCATTGTCATGCTGAAAGACCCAGCCACGTTTCATCTTCAATGCCCTTGCTGATGGAAGGAGGTTTCACTCAAAATCTCACGATACATGGCCCCATTAATTCTTTCCTTTACCCGGATCAGTCGTCCTGGTCCTTTGCAGAAAACAGCCCCAAGCATGATGTTTCTACCCCACATGATTCAGCATAGGAATGGTGTTCTTCGGATGCAACTCAACATTCTTTGTCCTCCAAACACGCAGTTGAGTTTTTACCATAAAGTTCTAATTTGATTTCATCTGACCATATGACATTCTCCCAATCCTCTTCTGGATCATCCAAATGCACTCTAGCAAACATCAGACGGGCCTGGACATGTACTGGCTTAAGCAGGGGACACGTCTTGTACTGCAGGATTTGAGTCCTCGGGCGTAGTGTGTTACTGATGGTAGGCTTTGTTACTTTGGTCCCAGCTCTCTGCAGGTCATTCACTAGGTCCCCCTGTGTGGTTCTGGGATTTTGCTCACCGTTCTTGGATCATTTTGACTACGGGGTGAGATCTTGCGTGGAGCCCCAGATCGAGGGAGATTATCAGTGGTCTTGTATGTCTTCCATTTCTAATAATTGCCCCACAGTTGATTGTCTTCAAACCAAGCTGCTTACCCATTGCAGATTCAGTCTTCCCAGCCTGGTGCAGGTCTACAATTTTGTTTCTGGTGTCCTTTGACAGCTCTTTGGTCTTGGCCATAGTGGAGTTTGGAGTGTGACTGTTTGAGGTTGTGGACAGGTGTCTTTTATACTGATAAGTTCAAACAGGTGCCATTAATACAGGTAACGAGTGGAGGACAGAGGAGCCTCTTGAAGAAGTTACAGGTCTGTGAGAGCCAGAAATCTTGCTTGTTTGTAGGTGACCAAATACTTATTTTCCACCATAATTTGCAAATAAATTCATTAAAAATCCTACAATGTGATTTTCTGAATTTGTTTTTCTCATTTGTCTGTCATAGTTGACGTGTACCTAGATGAGAATTGGGGCCTCTCTCATCTTTGTAAGTGGGAGAACTTGCACAATTGGGGGCTGACTAAATGACTTTTCCCCACTGTAACATGTCAAGTGTCAATGTGCAGCGCAGGACGGTCGAGCGCAGACACAGAACATAAACGACATGCACTTTTCCACAAAATAAACAACACTAATTTCCCGCAGGAAAACACCCAGTTCACATAAGTCTCAGACACAAAACAAAGAACAAACACGCACAAAAACCATGTGGGAACCAGAGGTTAAATAGGGAAATAATATAATGTAATGGGAACCAGTGTGTACAATCAAGACAAAACAAATGGAAAAAGAAACGTAGATCGGTGGCAGCTAGAAAGCAGTCGCACGACCGCTGAACGCGCTTCGAACAAGGAGAGGCACCAACTGGGCGGAAGTCGTGACAATACAAGGTTGGAGGCAAACAGCATTGCCACAAAGATGAACAACTTTGGCTTCATGTGCGCAGTGGTCGTTTGGCATGACATCTTGTTCGAAGTGAACATCACCAGTAAGAGTTTGCAGGCGCTGAGTTAACATTTCACTAGCAGTGGCTCAACTGAACTCAACCAGGGTATTCCTCCAAGACAACCACTCCAATGCAGCTTTCGCTGGCGCTTTAGCAAGCGCAAAAGAGTTGGCAGAGGAGATGGGTATTGAGCCCTGTTTCCCAGTGCAGCCCACAGTCCGTCCCAGGAAGAAGGGGAGTATGGCTACGAGGGTGAGGATGAGCCTGTGACTGACCCTCAGCAGAAATTCAAGTACATTTCTTAAATCAGATTCTTGATTACGCTATCCAGTCCATCATCGAGCACTTTGCGTAGCTCAAGAGCACAGCAGTATTTTCAGTATCCCGTGTACAACATCCCCACCATCAAGGACATGGACACTGCAGCACTTCACCAGGGACTGCGCAACAATGAGAGAGGCCCTACGTGCAGGGGATTCCAGGGACCTCGAGCCGCAAAAGATCTGTGGGTAATGAGCTCAAAGTCTTGGTTAACAGGAGACTGGACAGTGAGGCAAACCACTCAGCCACTGGAGTACATATCCAGACACCAAATGGCCTCCTTGTATCCCAATGCCTTTGTTGCCCTGAGATGTCTTCTCACACTCCCAGTGACAGTGGCAAGTGGAGAGCACACATTCTCCAAGCTCAAAACTCATCAAAACTACCTGCGCTCTACTACGAGTCAAGAGAGACTCAATGGACTCACACACCATATCAATTGAGCACGGGTAGTCTTACAAAAATCAACCTCCAACAAGCAGTGCATGCTTTTGCTGCCAGGAAGGCCAGGTGAGTCAACTTGTCTTTGAATAAAAGGTAAGCGTTGATCATACACTCACATTAATTTGTAAGATTACTGAATTATCTATCACCTGTTTACTTTGTATTTTTTATTTAAATAGACTACATCCTAATCTCGCTCTCTCACTCTCTTTTTCTCTCTCTCTCCCCCTCTCTCCCCCTCTCTCTCTCCCTCTCTCTGTCTCTCTCAGAATTTGATTTCAGGACCATGGACAGCTACCGAGAGAAAAGCAATGCTGACTGCTGGAGGAAAGAAGCTACTCTAGGCGGAGACTAAATAAATAAATGCTGAAACTGATGTTGGACAATCAAATTCGCTATGTAAATAAACGAAATTCGTTAAGGCTGGGTCATTGACATAAAGCTTATTTACACTGCTCCAGCGAAAGCGAGGCCCGCCATGCATTTATGAAAAGCACTTGTTTCTAAAGCTCACTCTTTTTTTACAGTTCTACAGGAATATTAAAATATATGTTAAATAGTGTTATATAATAGTGTTATTTTTATTGTAATTGTAACAATTATGGGATCGGCCATATGGGATAACAGGTGGCATATTATTAATAAGAAACGTGATTTCTACTATAGGTAGTTGGATGCAAAGTGATAGCAACATTGTAACTCTCCGATGCAGGGGTTAAAGTAAAATTCCCTTCTGCCTGGTAAGGGACCTCCTATATGTGCACTCGTGCGCCAACATGTTTTATGGGCATAATCATAGAATTACATATATATTGGAGCCTATTTCTTCCTATTCCAAAAAAGCCTACCTATTTGACAGACACAATTATGCTATCCATAGATGTCGGTATAGCCAATACTGTCGCATGTAACTGATTAAATACCTTGGTGCCTGGGAAGGGCTTGAGTGTTTTTGGTTAAAACCAGGGCTCTGAGTTTGAGTGAGGATTATCACATACCCTTTGTTAAAGAAAAGGGCAAAATGATATTTATTATTTGCTTTATATATTGAAATAAATGCATAAAAGCATCCAAATTATATCAAGCGTTCTATAAGGATGCTTAACTCAGTGATGCCTATATGGTAGAAACTAGCTCTAAAATGCCTGCGAAAGACGTGACTCCGATGCATATGGGGATACAGTTGAAGTGGGAAGTTTACATAGACCTTAGCCAAATACATTTAAACTCAGTTTTTCACAATTCCTGACATTTAATCCTAGTAGAAATTCCCTGTTTTAGGTCAGTTAGGATCACCACTTTATTTTAAGAATGTGAAATGTCAGAATAATAGTAGAGAGAATTATTTATTTCAGCTTTTATTTCTTTCATCACATTTTCAGTGGGTCAGAAGTTTACATACACTCAAATAGTATTTGGTAGCATTGCCTTTAAATTGTTTAACTTGGGTCAAACGTTTCGGGTAGCCTTCCACAAGCTTCCCACAATAAGTTGGGTGAATTTTGGCCCATTCCTCCTGACAGAGCTGGTGTAACTCAGTCAGGTTTGTAGGCCTCCTTGCTCGCATACACTTTTTTCAGTTCTGCCCACATTTTCTATAGGATTGAGGTCAGGGCTTTGTGATGGCCACTCCAATACCTTCGACTTTGTTGTCCTTAAGCCATTTTGCCACAACTTTGGAAGTATGCTTAGGGTCATTGTCCATTTGGAAGACCCATTTGCGACAAGCTTTAACTTCCCTGACTGATGTCTTGAGTTGCTTCAATATATCACATAATTTTCCTTCCTCATGATGCCATCTATTTTGTGAAGTGCACGTCCCTCCTGCAGCAAAGCACCCCCACATCATGATGCTGCCACTCCCGTGCTTCACGGTTGGGATGGTGTTCTTCGACTTGCGGTCCCCCTTTTTTCCTCCAAACATAACGCTTGGTCATTATCGGGAAAAACAGTTATATTTTTGTTTCATCAGAACAGAGGACATTTTTCCAAAAAGTACAATCTTTGTCCCCATGTGCAGTTGCAAATCGTAGTCTGGCTTTTTTGGAGCAGTGGCTTCTTCCTTGCTGAGGGCCTTTCAGGTTGTGTCGATATAGGACTCGTTTTACTGTGGATATAGATACTTTTGTAGCTGTTTCCTCCAGCATCTTCACAAGGTCCTTTCTGTTGTTCTGGGATTGATTTGCACTTTTCGAACCAAAATACGTTCATCTCTAGGAGACAGAATTCATCTCCTTCCTGAGCGGTATGATGGCTGCGTGGTCCCATGGTGTTTCTACTTTGCGTATTATTGCTTTGTACAGATGAACGTGGTACCTTCAGGCATTTGGAAATTGCTCCCAAGGATGAACCAGACTTGTGGAGGTCTGCAATTCTTTTTCTGAGGTCTTGGCTGATTTCTTTTGATTTTCCTATGATGTCAAGCAAAGAGGCACTGAGTTTGAAGGTAGGCCTTGAAATACATCCACATGTACACCTTCAATTGACTCAAATGATGTCAATTAGCCTATCAGAAGCTTCTAAATCCATGACATCATTTTCTGGAATTTTCCAAGCTGTTTAAAGGCACAGTCAACTTAGTGTATAAACTTCTGACCCACTGAATTGTGATACAGTGAATTATAAGTGAAATAACCTGTCTGTAAACAATTGATGGAAAAATTCCTTGTGTCATGCACAAAGTAGATGTCCTAACCGACTTGCCAAAACTATAGTTTGTTAACAAAGAAATTCGTAAGAGTGGTTGAAAAAGCTAGTTTTAATGACTCCAACCTAAGTGTAAACTTCCGACTTCAACTGTATATTGATTCCTCTCTATGACATTCTGAAGCTGAGCTGCAGCCTATAATATGGAGGGGGGATAAAAATTGACTTTTGCTATTCTATCCCTATTAACTGAGCTTTTCTCTTTCTGAAAAGAGAAGCTGTTTGTTTAAACCCAGGCAGCTTTTTAGGGGTAGCACATACAGTGGGGAGAACAAGTATTTGATACACATGCCGATTTTTCAGGTTTTCCTACTTACAAAAGCATGTAGAGGTCTGTAATTTTTATCATAGGTACACTTCAACTGTGAGAGACGGAATCTAAAACAAAAATCCAGAAAATCACATTGTATGATTTTTAAGTAATTAATTTGCATTTTTATTGCATGACATAAGTATTTGATACATCGAAAAGCAGAACTTTATATTTGGTCAGAAACCTTTGTTTGCAATTACAGAGATCATACGTTTCTTGTAGGTCTTGGCCAGGTTTGCACACACTGCAGTAGGGATTTTGGCCATCCTCCATACAGACCTTCTCCAGATCCTTCAGGTTTCCGGGGCTGTCGCTGGGCAATACAGACTTTCAGCTCCCTCCAAAGATGTTCCTATTGGGTTCAGGTCTGGAGACTGGCTAGGCCACTCCAGGACCTTGAGATGCTTCTTACGGAGCCACTCCTTAGTTGCCCTGGCTGTGTGTTTCGGGTTGTTGTCATGCTGGAAGACCTAGCCACGACCATCTTCAATGAATCTCTTACTGAGGGAAGGAGGTTGTTGACCAAGATCTCGCGATACATGGCCTCATCCATCCTCCCCTCAATACGGTGCAGTCGTCCTGTCCCCTTTGCAGGAAGCATCCCCAAAGAATGATGTTTCCACCTCCATGCTTCACGGTTGGGATGGTGTTCTTGGGGTTGTACTCATCCTTCTTCTTCCTCCAAACACGTCGAGTGGAGTTTAGACCAAAAGCTCTATTTTTGTCTCATCAGACCACATGACCTTCTCCCATTCCTCCTCTGGATCATCCAGATGGTCATTGTAAACTTCAGACGGTCCTGGACATGCGCTGGCTTGAGCAGGGGACTTCTGCGTGCGCTGCAGGATTTTAATCCATGACGGCGTAGTGTTTTACTAATGGTTTTCTTTGAGACTGTGGTCCCAGCTTTCTTCAGGTCATTGACCAGGTCCTGCCGTGTAGTTCTGGGCTGATCCCTCACCTTCCTCATGATCATTGATGCCCCCACGAGGTGAGATCTTGCATGGAGCCCCAGACCGAAGGTGATTGATCCGTCATCTTGAACTTCTTCCATTTTCTAATAATGGGAAGAAGTTGTTGCTTCTCCCAAGCTGCTTGCCTATTGTCCTGTAGCCCATCCCAGCCTTGTGCAGGTCTACAATTTTATCCCTGATGTCCTTACACAGCTCTCTGGGTCTTGGCCATTGTGGAGAGGTTGGAGTCTGTTTGATTGAGTGTGGACAGGTGTCTTTTATACGCAGGTAACGAGTTCAAACAAGTGCAGTTAATACAGGTAATGAGTGGAGAACAGGAGGGCTTCTTAAAGAAAAACGAACAGATCTGCTTAGAGCCGAATTCTTACTGGTTGGCAGGTGATCAAATACTTATGTCATGCAATAAAATGCAAATTAATTACTTAAAAATCATACAATGTGATTTTCTGGATTTTTGTTTTAGATTCCGTCTCTCACAGTTGGAGGTGTACCTATGATACAAATTACAGACCTCTACATGCTTTGTAAGTAGGAAAACCTGCAAAATCGGCAGTGTGTCAATATTTTCTCTCCCCACTGTATGTTGTTGGGTTATACAGTGGATAAGTAGCCAGCAGTTGAAGCTTACATTTCTGCGTCGGTAGAGCCTCTGTCTGGGTGGAAAGTACATTTTAGGACACCCTCAGCCTCAAAGCCTCACCTCTTCTTGAGTCAATAGGCTGAGGGTGTCCTAAATGCCTACTAATAGTGACCTCTGCCAGGGGTATTAGGCACTCCTCCTCCTCCATCCAGAGCTGCTGCTCAGCTAGGATCCTTGTCCTATCAGGGAGGAGGTGTGTAGAAGTGCTGAGTGGACCAGGGCACCCAGTGGACAGACCAAATAGAGATAGATGATACGCCCGCTGAAGGACAGGCCACCTTCTCCACTCTCCTTTTTTAGAGTGAGCAGGGTGGGACATTATTTCTTATACAGTCTGTCAAAGAGCAAGTGTGTGCGTGTGCGTGTGTGTGTGTGAGTGCGTGCATGCAGGCATATGGACCTTCATTCTGTAGGATAGCGGTAGATAGGTGTGTGCTGTTGCAGTGAAAGCTCCAGGCCCGTGGCTCTCCCTGTATGATGCTTGGAGTTATAAGTGAGATGTTTGAAGAGAGAAACCACCGCTTTCAGGAAATTAAAAGCAAACTATGGACAAGTGATGTTCCTCCTCAGCTGTTTGCTGTGATCCCACTGTTAGATTGGACTGATCACATAATACCCATTCCCAATCTCTCAGGCCGCTTGGGAAACATTTACTAAATATTTAACTTTAATTTAGATCCCAGCGCCTGGGAGGTAATTGTATTACAACAACCTGACCTGAAACTTTGTGAATAATATAAGTCTATCAGTAGCTAGGTTTCCATCGAATTGGCGGCAGATTTTCATCCAAATATTCTACCCTCCGCATTAAAAACAATATTCGCTATTTCCTACCAGAGATGTGTTTCCATCAAATTAACTTGTTGTGGATAAAAGGCTGTGCGTGATGATGCGTGATAGTGCACATAAAAATAACTCTTGCAGTTAATTTCCAATGTACCAAAGAAAGAATACTAGTTAAACGGGTTTCCATCACGTTTTCAACTCTACTGATGGTTTTGTCCTAATTTGTTTTGCGTTAGTTTTATAGCGAATGTGCCCACTCTGGTCTTGGCACGTGCGCTCTAGCCAACAGCTCCCAGATACAGTGAGGGTAGGCTAGTCTACATGATGAGATTTATTGGTGGACACAAGAGCAAGTTTATTTTTTATTTGTCAAACGGCAGCCAAGCATCGATCATCATGTCACCAGAATAAGACCCTCAATATTTATTGGAAAGGAGCACCAAGCCCATCACCATGCACTTTCACCACCCTGTGAAGTTCATCATAACTTATTTCATCTGTAGCCTAATAAACTGTATGCTTTCCCGAGTCGTAATGGGAGGGCCACACAACATATTTTTGCGTGTTTCCAAGTTTACTTCGATATGATGGTTATTGTATCAATATTTGCGCGTTTCCACCGTTTCCATTTTACAGACACAAAAAGATCCCACCTTGTCAAGCGTATTTTGTTTTGTCGACAATTGGAAAGTTTACTAACACATGTGCTGTTTCCGTCAGGCTGTCATTACATTTTTAATTCCACATGTACTTTACTGGCATAACAAGGTTGGATGGAAAGCTGGTTTGTTAGCCACTTAGATTGTTTTTCATGAATTAAGCAGCCCTAGGCAGATGACCTTCAGAGGAAGAGAAAGAGGTTGAATATATTATTGCTATCTGATTAAATGTTTCAATTATGAGCATAACGTTTTCATGTTATTATCAAATAAATATGAAATTGTCTTATCATGGACCAAGGGGAACAACGTAAGTTTCCACTCATTCAGCAACTCCATCACCTATATCTCTGCCCCCCTCTCTCTCTCTTTGGATGGAGAGAGGGGTTAAGTCCCTCTCTACCAGGGCACCACACACACAGACCCCCAGATGCATCTCTCTCTGCCACAACCTTTCACTATCACCCCATCCCCCCTGCTCTCCACCTCTCCTCCCTCCTTCTCAAGTGGAGACTCTTATCCTGGACTTTCTCTTTCCTTTCCTCTCCTCTCTTCACTCGCTGCAGTGCTTCTTAACTGATCTTTGACAGAACAGTGCTGCAGAAGGAGGGCTCTGAAGGACAGATTCAATAGTTTTGGGGATCTTTAGTCCTTTTCTCTTTCTTTCAGTCTTTCTTTCTACGTCTCTCTCTTCATACTGTAGGCCTTCATCTGAATCAATCTCTCCCATTTGCCACCACCGCTATACTTTTATGTACAGCAAAACAATAGACTGGCGTTCTCGCCCTCTTTCTCTGTCTCCCTGCTGCTTTCTGTGGTAGCGAAGAATAGACCTCGCTCTTGAAGGATTTCAGGACTGTGTGTGTGTGTCATTGTGTGTGCATGTGTCATTGTGTGTGTGTGTGTCATTGTGTGTGTCGTTGTGTGTGTATTCTCCTAGCCTTTCTCGTGTCCCAGCCATGGTAATTACAGTGCTTCACTGCCTCTGTAGAAGTCATTGAACCTGAACTCATTGTCTCTCACTACATGGAAGTCAACTATTGTGTCAATTCCCCTGCGACACAGCAACCACTTCAGAACGAGCCCTTGCATTCTTTATCAGTGCTCGTGTGTATGTTCCCAGTACTCGTGGGTGCATGCACTTGTGAGTGTGTGTGTGTGTACGTTATACGTTTTCCACTATTGAGATCTACCATTGGTAATTGGAATGTTTTTGTTGTATTTTTGTAACTTATTGTTTTCTGCATTTAATTTGTAACATTATACTTATAGTTAGTTACAGCGTGACATAATCTGTCATTTCAAACCGATAATAGCTCTGAGTTGACTCTAAGTGGATTGATAATGGCTCAAACAGCTAACATTTTTCCAATATGCAATAACGTCTGTTTTTAAACATTTTCCAACTCAAGCCATGTTTCTGCTGTTATCCACTGAAATGGCATCCCACACTAAACTCATACACCATCCCTTGGGCAACGTGTAGCTACCGATCTCACAATATTGCAGTCTGTCTTTCCTTTTCTGAGGGGGAATGTTATCATTAACTATGGTTAGGCTCAAACCACACTGGAGATTCATGGGATGATGCCAGCTGAACCCAAATCCCTGAGCATGCAACATTCACACAACATTGCAGAAACTCATGTGACATGAGCACTATCTTAGGTTAACCTCAGACCTCAGTGGTGGTGGTGGGGGGGCGTATAGTTGTGTGGAATGTGCTTGGGTGAACAGTGACCATAGTGAGATTCTGGGTTAGATTTAGCTAGCAGAGGGTTAGCTAATTGCTGTGTGGTATCTGGGATGGGGATGGGATGCTTTAGGGTGGGGTTTTTGGAACAGATGTGCAGAGGTACTCTAGCTAGATCCACTCCGAACTATTCTCACCCCTTTTTCTATTGGCGCTGACTAAGCTAGGGGGAGGTTTAAGTCACTGTGGCGATCACATCCTCTCTAATGCTGTGGTAACATTCCTCCAGGCCTCTCCCAGACCCTTCAGATGTTGCTGTGTCATGACACATACTCAACCTATCCCACTGTGTCTGTATGTCTTTCTGTCTCTCTGTCACTCTGTCTCTCTGTCTCTTTGTCTTTCTGTCTCTTCCTCTCTCTGTTTCTCTCTCTGTCTCTCTCTCGCTCTATCTCTGTCTCTCTGTCTGTATGTCTCTCTGTCTCTCTGTGTCTCTGTGTGTTTGTAAAAAAAAAACTAAGAATAGTATTTTATAGTGGCCAAGTAACACTGTTTGGAAGGTGAGAGGGAGTTAAAGCGCGAGAGGAAGAGAGTGGAAGAGAGAGGAAGGGAGAGGAAGAGAGAAGAAGAGAGAGGAAGCGAGAGAAAGGGAGAGGAAGAGAGAGGAAGGGAGAGGAAGGGAGAGGAAGAGAGAGGAAGGGAGAGGAAGGGAGAGGAAGAGAGAAGAAGCGAGAGGAAGCGAGAGAAAGGGAGAGGAAGCGAGAGAAAGGGAGAGGAAGAGAGAGGAAGGGAGAGGAAGGGAGAGGAAGAGAGAAGAAGAGAGGAAGCGAGAGAAAGGAGAGGAAGGAGAGAAGGATAGGGAAGAGAGAGAAGGGGAGAGGAAGGGAGAGGGAAGAGAGAGGAAGAGAGAGGGAAGGGAGAGGCAGGGGGGAGAGGAAGGGAGAGGAAGAGAGAGGAAGAGAGGAAGGGAGAGGAAGAGAAAGGAAGAGAGAGGAAGCGAGAGGAAGGAGAGGGAAGAGGGAAGGAAGAGAGAGGAAGATAGAGAAAGGGAGAGGGAGAGGAGAGAGAAGAAGGAGAGGAAGAGAGAAAGGGAGGAAGAGAGGGAAGGAAGAGGAAGGGAGAGGAAGAGAGAGGAAGGGAGAGGAAGGAGAGGAAGGGGAGAGGAAGAGAGGGGAAGAGAGAGGAAGAGAGGGGAAGGGAGAGGAAGTGAGAGGAAGGGAAAGGAAGAGAGAGGAAGAGAGAGGAAGGGAGAGGAAGAGAGAGGAAGGGAGAGAAGGGAGAGGAAAAGAAAAATAGAAGAAGCTGTAAAGGGAGAGGGAGTGAAAGGAAAAGACAGAGGGAGAGAAAGAAAAAGAGAGAGGGAGAAAGTGTTAAGGAGAGAAAGTGCGAAGGAGATGTAATGGGACAGGGAATGTAATGCCGAGGTCGTTAACGTAATCCTTTTGTTCGTTAAATTGGTTCGAGCGTAGTTATGCCCACTAAAACAGCACACATGCAATTAGTGGGCAGACAGAGAGAAACAGCCAGTACTTGGCATGCCATTTGTGTGCTCTAACAGTCTTTTGGCACTAATTATATTCAGTTTCCATGTTTAGAGTGAATAAATTGGGCTACTGTTGGCTGCTAGCTCACACTCTCCTCCATAGTGTGTCCAACCTTAGTGCATCTGTGGTACTGACGTTATCTCCCCTAATAGACCCACTGTGGCCTCTCTTTGTTATGGAGTTTGGGTTTGTACAAATTATTCATTTTGGCCAACAAAATGATCTAGAGATGTCTGGAGAGGAGTGAGGGTTTGACCTGTAGAGTGAAGAGAGCTGGAGGGAGAAGGGGATGGTCTGGTGAGGGAAGGCGAGAGGGTTTTAGATGTAGACTGCTATCTCCTTGTGGGGATGCTAATGTTTACTGTGGCCTTTACTGAGAAATGTCACACAGAGCAGTGGGGCATTGCAGGACACATTCTCAGGGCAGGGCCCGGGGCCACAACATCTACAACAAACACACAACTTATCTAACAGACTTTCACCAAATACACCCTCATCTAACACGCTCTCACTGAAACACACACACACACACACACACACATGCACACACACTAGACGACTAAACTTACCAAACACATACCAGAGCTGACTCACCAAACACACTTTGTGCAAATATCAAACACAGACACAAACCAACTTCCTGCGTTTGTACAAATGCACAGTCTCTGTATCATATCACATCCTAAATGGTCTGTATATGAAGCACCAAACACTTCAAAGCCATTAGAGTCCAGTAGCAAAGAGCAGAAGTATTTACTGTAGGGTTCAAGCTGCAGTCAAACCTTTTAGATCACACAACCTCTCTCCCTCCACTTATAAGAGAGCTGCAAACAAATCTCTCAAAACCTGCTGTACTTGATTTCTATCTTTGTCCGTTGCCCTCCATTTCATGTTCTCTCCGTTCTCTGCGGTTGTTGTTTTTATTTGTATTGTATCAGCAGCAACCTGGACCTTACTAGCTGTCTGATCCTGGTTACTATCTCTGATAGAAACATTTCCTTCACCTTTGGAGAAAAACATACTAATGTCTGTCATTGTCCCTTTTCACAACATCACCTTTTGTGATCTCTGCTGAATGAGTCATTTCCAGTATCAGCCAGAGAGAGACACTGGAGAGAAAAAAGGACAAATGCCTTTTTTCCCCTTTTTAATAGTCCTGCTGACTAATTTCCCCCATCTCCATTTATGTTTTTACATTGTGTGTCTCTAGGAGCAAGGAGGGTATAGCCTGCTGGACTAGGGCAGTGAAGACACTGACATTTACACTCAAAGGCTAATGGGATGCCGGAGTCGGCCTGCGTTAGTCGCTTTGTTTGGCCGGTCAGATCAGGGCCTGGCGCTAGCCCATGCTAGCTTCATCTCTCTGGCTCTCTGGCTCTGTGTCTGATGCCTGATGATGTGGACTCTTAGGAATTGAAGCGCTTTCATTCTCTTATTCTCTGCCCTTTATGTCTGGATGTCGTTAGCTGGCTCCGTGCGGCTGTCTGGGTCTCTGGTGGCCAGGGCAGAGGAGTCTCAACTCATCTCTACTTATCTCACACCATGAGAGGTCTGTGGGAAGACAGCTAAAGAAAATCACATAGATTCTCCCTTTTAATGGAACCAGGGACTCCAATTTCTGCCACATAGAGTTGTAAAGCAAAATGTTTTTTCAGACCAGTCGTATTCCACATATGGAATGACTATGCTGTGCAAAATATCCATAATGGTGATAGTAATATGTCCTTTGGGGTTAAGATGTTGAAATGATCTCGGTTCTCCTCTGAGAAGCTTCAGCTTGACCTATTCTCTGTCTCCCAGGGTGAAGGCTGCTGCCTATTGGAGTCTGAAGACTCATTTCACATCACAGCTAAAAGGCCACCATGATCCCTGTGGTGTGTTTACTGGCTCATATTCAGCATAGTAAAAGATTATCACTGGCGTGTTTTGAAATTGTATGCTAATAGAGGAACAGGCCAGTTCCTACCCAAATCATACCCAGAGCGGCAGAGCATTGATAACGAAGATCTGACAACGCCTATAACTTCTATCGTGATTAGATATTTAGTTCATCCTAATTTCTTTGTAAATACAGTATTTAAATGTTTTGGTTCCCTAGGCTATTGCTTCCATTCAATTTCAGTGTTAAAGCGTGTCTGTCTGTGCTGTGTAATGGGGGATTGGTCAGTGAGATGGAGAGGCTTCTTTACTGTGTGATGTGAGGGTGCTTCATACTAATGACAACAGTTCATTCCTCTGTAAACGTTAGCCTCTGTCACAGGCTCCAACGATCTTCATGAAGGAGAGAGAGAGATGGAGACAGAGAGAGAGACAGAGATACAGAGAGAGCGACAGAGTTAGACAGAGAGATAAATAAAGAGAAAGGAAAAGAGAGAAATGGAGAAGGCAGAAATAGAGAGAAAGAGACAGATAGATAGGTAAATAGATAGCTACAGTTGAAGTCGGAGGTTTACATACACCTTAGCCAAATACATTTAAACTCCGTTTTTCACAATTCCTGACATTTAATCCTAGTAAAAATTCCCTGTTTTACGTCAGTTAAGATCAGCACTTTATTTTAAGAATGTGAAATGTCAGAATAATAGTAGAGAGAATTATTTATTTCAGCTTTTATTTCTTTCATCACATTCCCAGTGGGTCAGAAGTTTACATACACTCAATTAGTGTTTGGTAGCATTTACTTTAAATTGTTTAACTTGGGTCAAACGTTTCGGGTAGCCTTCCACAAGCTTCCCACAATAAGTTGGGTGACTTTTGGCCCATTCCTCCTGACAGAGTCAGATTTTCCAGAGCCTCCTTGCTCGCACGCTTTTTTCAGTTCTGCCCACACATTTTCTATAGGATTGAGGTCAGGGCTTTGTGACAGCCACGTCCAATACCTTGACTTTGTTGTCCTTAAGCCATTTGACACAACTTTGGAAGTATGCTTGGGGTCATTGTCCATTTGGAAGACCCATTTGCGACTGCTTTAACTTCCTGACTGATGTCTTGATGTTACTTCAATATATCCACATACTTTTCCTTCCTCATGATGCCATCTATTTTGTGAAAGTGCACAAGTCCCTCCTGCAGCAAAGCACCCCCACAGCATGATGCTGCCACCCCCGGTGCTTCACGGTTGGGATGGTGTTCTTCGGCTTGGCAAGCCTTCCCCTTTTTCCTCCAAACATAACGATGGTCATTATGGCCAAACAGTTCTATTTTTGTTTCATCAGACCAGAGGACATTTCTCCAAAAAAGTACAATCTTTGTCCCCCATGTGCAGTTGCAAACCGTAGTCTGGCTTTTTTATGGCAGTTTTGGAGCAGTGGCTTCTTCCTTGCTGGAGCAGCCTTTTCCAGGTTATGTCGATATAGGACTCGTTTTCACGGTGGATATAGAAACTTTTGTGCCTGTTTCCTCCAGCATCTTCACAAGATCCTTTGCTGTTGTTCTGGGATTGATTTGCACTTTCGCACCAAAGCACATTCATCTCTAGCAGACAGAACGTGTCTCCTTCCTGAGCGGTATGACGGCTGCGTGGTCCCCATGGTGTTTATACTTGCATACTATTGTTTGTACAGATGAACGTGGTACCTTCAGGCCTTGGCTGATTTCTTTTGTCAAGGTAGGCCTTGAAATACATCCACAGGTCCAATTGACTCAAATGATGTAAATTAGCCTATCAGAAGCTTCTAAAGCCATGACATCATTTTCTGGAATTTTCCAAGCTGTTTAAAGGCACAGTCAACTTAGTGTATGTAAACTTCTGACCCACTGGAATTGTGATACAGTGAATTATAAGTGAAATAATCTGTCTGTAAACAATTGTTGGAAAAATTCCTTGTGTCATGCACAAAGTAGATGTCCTAACCGACTTGCCCAAACTATAGTTTGTTAACAAGACATTTGTGGAGTGGTTGAAAAACGAGTTTTAATGACTCCGACCTTAGTGTATGTAAACTTCCAACTTCAACTGTATATAGATAGATAGATAGATAGATAGATAGATAGATAGATAGATAGATAGATAGATAGATAGATAGATAGATAGATAGATAGATAGATAGATAGATAGATAGATAGATAGATAGATATAGATAGATAGATAGATGCATATAATTTACAAATCAGGGTTGACATTTAAGAGGCTCCTTAGGAATAACACAATATATTACTGATGCATGATGGGAATGATTTCTTCATGATGGATAGAGAACAAGTGTGTCTATGTTTGACCAGGTGTCGTAATCAGTGCTGCCGTAGAAGTCAAACAGTGCTGGGACACTGAAAGTGCATCCCAAATGGCACCCTATTCCCTACATAGTGCACTACCTTTTACCAGAGCCTTTTGGTCTGTAGCATTTGCGGCCCTATGGGGCTGCATGGTCAAAAGTAGTGCACTAAATAGGGAATAGGGTGGCATTTGGGATGCAGCCTGAGACTACCCCTCTCTGAGCCAGTGCACCCCCTCGGCTTATGGAATCATGGCCTATTAGGTTGTTAAGGACAGCACTCCCAGGATGTTTTAGCTGATCTCAGAACAGTTTTTAATCATGCATTTATATCAGCAGTAGTATGCTGTTTTAAAATCTCTCCAGTGGCCTGTCCTTACAGAGGAGATGGGTACAAACAGCGCTAGATAGTGTTAGACTTATACTCTTCTCAGTGGGATGTGTGTGTGCGTGCGGGCATGCATCTGTGTCTTTGTATCTGTGTATCAGTGTGTGTGATGGAAAAGTGATGGAAACAGACTTGCAAGTGTCTGCATCGAAACAAAGATGTCACCTTAGAGAAAATTCATGTCTGCATTTGAGTCTATGCCTCGGTGGCTGACTCCTTTGGCGTTTAGTCCTGTTCCAGGGTTTATTCTGGGCCTGTTTGGGACACCACAGTGGTGGATGTGTGTGATACAGAACCATCTGTTCCCATCATATCACTGTGGTGAGCTACGCTACTAAGCGATACAGCGTCCCAGATAGGAAAGCACGTAAACAGAACACAGTAGCACTGCATCACTCCTAGACAGCCCTCCCAGCTAGCATATTTGGTTCCTTGGAAGTTGTGGGGACGTACGTTTCTGGTTTCCCATTGGTTCAGGGAATGAAGCCATAAGTTTCCTGACCAGTAAAACTGAACGTTTTGTAAACGTTCTGAGAACGGAAGTGTACATTTCACCTGTTCTGGGTACGTACATTTTTTAGGTTGCAGGGAGATTCTGAGAACATTTACTATGGTTCCCTAAAAGTTTGTGAGGTCTTATTAAAGTTCTGAGAATGGAAATGATAGGTTTGAAGGTAATTAAATAATGTTCTGAGAACATGTTTCAATAAGATTTTTAATAACACTGCTAGCTTAGGATAATTGTTTTGAACTCCAAGCACAGATACGACACATGGAAATTCATTTGCTTAGGCATTAATCATGCAAACACATTTATTTTTATTGTGGCACAGTGTCAGTGAGATTCAAACCTATGATTTTCTGTTCTCTATCCATGGAATTAGTCCACTGCACCCCCAGGATTGAGCTTTTTGTAACTCATACAAAGCTGTTCATTTTAGTCTATTCAAACAGACCCCATTTCAAAGGAAACAAGCACTCACTAGGATAAGGTATGGCCAATTAGTGGGTGCGGTCAACGCATCTGAACACACTTAAGAGGATAGAGAGAGTTTTGTTGATGCTGAGAATGGAAAGTAGATGTTTTTAAATAGCATTCTTAGAAAGTTTTTTGAACATTACTAATGTTTTCTTATGGTTTTTTATGGAAAGTTTTCTTAAAGTTCTGAGTAAATAAATAAAACCATGAGGAAACCTGCAGAAAAGGTTATGCTGAAGTACTGAAATTCCCACAGTCAAACGTTGTTTCTTAACGTTCTCTGAACTATTTTAGAACATTCCCAATATCAAACCAGTTGGAGGATTTTCCTAGAACATTACCAACATTTTTATGAAATGTAACCATGTTCGAACTTTTAGGAAATGCTCTGTTAAGGTAATGAAATACCAAGAAAATAACAATATTTTGTCAAGTTCCTTAAATGTGCTGAGAATGTTCCAAAGCCAAGCAACTATCCTGCACCATTCCCAGAATGTTGTGGGAAGGTTGTATGAAAAATAACCATAGGACACCACGCTCTCACCAAGCTCTAAGAAACATATGGTTCTCAGAACGTTATGTGCTAGCTGGGCTGTGTTAATGTATCACTAGAAGTAAAAGGGAAAAGTGGGATGGTGACCACTCGAACAATGGATACAATTATTATTTAGTCTCCAAGTTAGTCTCACTGAGATTATGTTTCTGGCACAAGAGATACCTAGTCCATACGAGCATCAGTCTCAACACAGGGTCCATAGCTCAAACCCCTTTGTAAATAAAATATATATCATTACATTTTAGTCGATGCTCTTATCCAGGGCAACTTACAGTACTGGGTGCATACAGTTTTGTACTGGTCCCCCGTGGGAATTAAACTCACAACCCTGGTGTTGCAAGCGCCATGCTCTACCAACTGAGCTACATGGGACTGTACACATTTAAACTGTCCAGAGGAATACTGAGTTTCAGCAACATCAGCACGCAATGGAAAAACATGAGCACGAGCCCCCCAGAAGACCCTAAATCCACTTCGCTGTCCTCCCAGCACCCCCTACCCTGAAAACAATGGCGACCCATCGGATGAGAGGGAGATGGATACTCTGAACCTCTCATATCCATCAGTTGTAGATGGTCTTTTAGTGCGGTGGGGAGCTGCTACTAGTCTATGATTAAAGTGGAGCTAGATGACTGGGGAGACGCAGTCCACCTCCATTGCTTCTCGCCTAATAAATAAGCATAACCTCCTACCAGGGGGCAATAAATACACATGAAGTACAATTATTCCTGTACTTCATAACTGGTGTTTCAGTGGGATCAACACGCTGGGCTTACACACGCTCTTCTGTTGATAAAGGCCACAGGGACCAGCGGTGGTTCAGATACTGTAGCTTGTACGCCGCCGAATGCTAGTGGAGTTAGTCAGTGTATATCTTCTCTGTAACTCAGTGAGAAAGGATAGAGACTAGAGAGCACTTGTGAGCCATATCACCCTGGCCTTGTTGTCTGCTGGAGAATGAAACAGTACCTTCAGTAGGCCACAGTGGTTTGGGTTATTGACCTAGTTTCTCTCTCAATGCATATTCAAATCAACACTCACTTACAATACACACTTCCACGCACACAAGCACCCACCTTGATATGTGTGGACTTTAATTTTGTGCTAAGCTCAATACTGGCATGAAGAATGTAATAAAGCTGTGTGTTTGTGACTGGCAGGGTGTGATAGGTAATATCACAGAGGAAACAGACGTATCTGTTCTTCGTCCTCCTCTTCCTCCACCTCTTCCTCCCCCTCTGTAAGACTGTGGAGACAGACTTCTGCAGTAGCTGACTTTTTACCAAGGCTTTGTGCTTTAGCCTAGAGCCTGTTATATAGGCCTGCAGTGAAAACCCTTAATGGCCCAGAGCTCAAATCCAGGTCACAGATATACATCAAACACACAGACACACTGAATCTCCATTAGGCCCCATTAGAAAAATGATCCATTATTTATCTGCTATAGTTTTGAGCGGGGGGTGTTTTTTAAAATACATTTCAGGAAATGATTGGCACCACAGAAGGTATTTAATATCCGTATGCCACTCCATTAGCCGAGTGTGGGTGTTGGTGTGCGTGTTTGCCTGCATACCTGTCTGTGTTTAGCCTGCAATATGTGTGTCTGTTATGTGTTATGTGGATTTAAGCTTGGGATTGTGTCTGTGTGTAATCTGTCTGTCCTGATCCAAACAAAGTGTATTTAATACGGACCAGCTCCAGGACAAGTGTGCATTTAGGAACCCCAGCCCCAATGTATTCTATGTATCCCAGATGGACAGCTGTCACAGCCTGGCTCTTTCTCTTTCTAATCCCTCTCTCCCTCTGCTTGTCCTTCTATCCAGGGATCCGATAGAGGGCGGGGTTATAGACAAGCCAGGGTAGTTTACTGTATATAGGTGTGTGACTGACCCATTCCCTGGTACTTAACCTTATCCCCTCAGGACAACTGGATTATGACCCCCCTCCAGCACCATATAAAGCTGTAACATGGATTTACTGTAGGCCATGGGAGACCAAATCTCACGCATAGAGTGTAAGAGGGAAGATTTTCAGAGATTTTCAAGATCTCTCAATGTTTTTTTTTCTCTGTGTTTTCATTGTCTGACCTCAATCCGTTGTCCAGCCGCATGGCTGTTTGAGTGGAGATTTGGGCATTGTTAGAGTACAACACACAAAACATACCCTCTTTACATCATAACAATGGACCTCCAATTCCTGAACACATGTGTCATTACTACGCGCACAGACACACACACACACACACACACACACACACACACACACACACACACACACAAGGAAGCAGGCAGGCACACATAGGCCTGCACGTGCACCGTGAACTGGATTACATGTGTTCTTTTGACAGATCGCTTCGTAGCGCCCCATTGTTGCTCATTTGGAGGTGTGACATTCAAATGATTATAAATCCATTTGATCACCCCCTGGGTGTATAGAACTGGGCTGTAGAAGCAGTAGCTTCCTAGGGCTGAGCGATTAGTATTTTTTTTAGGTCGGTTCGGTTTCGGTTTGATTATTAAATAATTATTCTGGTTTTCGATTTATTTTTCAAGAAAAAAGTTTTATGCACTATGCATTATATGGGTTGAATGCTGTAATAACACAGAATAAAACAATTAATAAAAGCCCCATGATGGTAGTGACTGTCCATTACTGCTTATCACTTATTAACCATCATTTATTCATATTACTTTACTTTAATAAAATATTTGCTTAATCTGATGACTTTATTATTTAATTCCAAGTCTTCTTCTCATATACTGTAGAGTTGTTGCCTATGCTGTCTGACAAAATCACTATTTTAGTAGTTTGTCAAAGTAAATAAGGCATAATTTTATGACTGATAAATATCAACTATCAATCACTTAGATCAGTGGTCACCAACCTTTTCTGAGTCAAGATCACTTTCTGAGTCAAAATGCAAGCACACATGATCAACTTTGCTGTGTGTTCAAGGCTTCTTTTTACAGTCTATGGCGTGAGGAAACTGTGCAGACAAGGTGATCTGAGCTATCTGATTGGCCAGCGGTAGGCCTATAGGTGCACTTGATTTGCTCTCTGGGGCTGACAGGTAGGCGGAGTTCTACCTTCAGACACATGAAATTGTTCAAAATGGGAAAATGTTGCCTTCCCGGCGCTAGGGCTGCTGAATCAAGTGCACCTACTGTCAACAGCGTGAAACAAGTAAAAAAAGAGGAACTCAAGGCTGTATTGTTGGGTTTTTTACAGAAATGTTTGTGATCGACTAGGAATGGCTTGGAGATCGACCAATTGATCGCGATCGACCGGTTGGTCACCATTGGCTTAGATGATGTATTTTCAGGCTGGTGAAGCAACTGCTTTCTATCCCTCTCCATTGCGTGTTCTCTCTTCTCTCAGTCTCCATGTCTTGCTCCGCACAGACTGGAATCAGTTTAAGCAGGCGCGCAATGGATTGTGGTCATTTTAGTTTAGTTTTCCGCACTAAAATATGTAGAATATTGGCCTTTTGGAAACTACAACTTCGTACTACATCGCACAGTTCAGGCTTGATCTGTTTTATCTCTATAGGAACTGCACATTGAGCTCACAGAAAAAAACAGAACGAAATAGTTTTTTTCTTTTTTTTTACAGATGTTGGTCAATTAGTCGTTTAAACTTTGGTTAATCACTCATCACTAGTAGCTCCACACATGGACCCATTCCCCTGGAAAAACATTACATCTGAGTCATTCTTATGTGAAAAAAACGAGAAAATCACAAAATCACCAAGTCTCTTCATGCACACGAGCCATTTGCTTTTATCCCTGAGAGAGAGAGAGAGAGAGAGAGAGAGCGAGAGAGAGAGAGAGCGAAGGAGAGAGCAAAAAGGAAAGAGGGAGAGGAGAGAGAGAGAGAGAAGGAGAGAGAGAAGGAGAGAGCAAAAAGGAGAGAGAGAGCAGAAAAATTGAAATTGTATTTTTCGACCTATCTCATTTAGATGGAGTCTCGGCAGGCCAGTTAGCATAACATTTAGGGCGGAGGCAACTTCGTATGCCTCGCAATACAATTCCATCATTAGGGTTAGAGCAACGCGCAGCAGCCAACAGAAGGCTCCAGAATTAGCTCTCCCGTTAATGCAGCTCACGCCTGGCCGCTGTCTAGTTCAAACAAGAAAGAGAATTATAGATTTCACACTTAAAATTCAATCTGAATGGATGCATTTATTTATTTATATAGGCCTCACATTGATTTAGTTGGGGATTGAACCCCTCCGTTTTCAATGCCTCCATGTACAACCGTATAATTTCCATCTCGTGTCCTCGATTCAATACTCTCTCTAACCATAGTGGACCATTATCTGTACTTACCCATAGGGGAGAAAAGTGTTCCAAAGGCTTGCACAAGCCTGTGTGTGTTTACAGTATGTAGTGTGTATTATGTGTACCTTGTGTGCTGGTTGACCGTGAAACTCTGATCCTGGCCTGTGTGTGTGTATGTGCTTGCGTGCATGTGTGTGTGTGTGTGTGTGTGTGTTTATGTATTTATCATGTGTTATCCACTATGTGTAGCTGGTGCTCTGGTGGAGTGTGAAGCCCCAGTCCTGTCCCTCAGCAGGGGGTCTATTGATCCACCCTCCTGGTTAAGCCTTCCCCTCCCAGAGTGCTTTGCAGTCATGGCCATTGGTGGAGGTTGGAGCGGTTAAGCCATGGCACCCTGGGGTACGTCATCACAACAGACTAGTGTGTGTTTTGTAGCCAGGTCTTCCTCCAGAGGTTGTAGTGGTTCTTCTAGGGGGATCTCTGTTCTGCACTGAATTATGAATGATGTATGGCCTGTTAATTCAAATGTATTCTGTGTGTGTGTTTGTGCATGCATGCTTGCACGTGTGTGTCCCCTTCCGCTTGGTGTGGGGAATGAGAGAAGGTTTTTCTCTTTTCCTGCTGCTAGATATATCTATCTTTTCCTTCCACAACATATAGTCCCCTCCTTCCTTCCTTCCCTCCCTCCACCCCAGATCCT